>NC_055980.1:2920000-2957500 GCF_018492685.1 Alosa sapidissima
GTGCGTGCTTGCCTGTGGGCTAGCGGCGATGAGCACACGCTTGTGTTGAGTGTTTGTGTTTGTGTGCGGGCACGTGAGCAGCCGCTTGTAGGTACAGTGTGTTTCAGTGATGCAGCAGCATTTTAAATGGGAGTCGAGAGGGGAAAAGTTCATTCCTGAAAGTAACCAAACATGTTTCCACTACGTCCTACACTATTTTCCGTGCGTCTCCGGGGACTGTGAACACGAACACGAACACGCACACGCACACACACACACACACTCTCTCCCAAAAGCAGTCACGGCTCTGGGGAGCAGTTGTGACTTTCTCTGTCAGAGCCCTGGTGGCTCCACATCGATCTCTCCTCTCTCCCTCTCTCTTTCTCTCTCTCTCTCCTTCTCTCTCTCTCTCTCTCTCTGTACATCTCCTCTCCAGCGGTGCGTGCCTCGGGCAGCCAGGGGTCCACAGAGAGCCAGAGGCACGCCTGAGCGCCTCCCTCGGACCCCCGCATGAATTTTAATGTTCCACTGACACAGACACACACTCTGCTCTCTCTGCTGCTCTTTACAGCTCAGAGAAAACAAGTGAGGGAGATAGAGAGGAAAACAAAGAGAGAGAGAGAGGGAGAGAGAGAGAGATGGAGAGCTGGTATTTTGACTTTTTTTCACAGGCTCACATGCACATTCACACCTACTGCATACACGCTTAAACACACACACACACACACACACACACACTTTTCCCTCTCTGTCTCTGTCTCTTTCTCCCAAAAGCACCTAAAGCTCTGGGCACACACACACACACACACACTCACACACACTCTCACACAAACAGACAAAAACAAAAACACACACACGCACACACACACGCACACACACGCACACACACGCACACACACACACACACACACACATACACACACACACGGAAGAAAAGGTCTCCATTACTGTGATGCTGTCTGACAGTCTGTGATGCTGTCTGACAGTCCATCTGTGTTTCCGAGAGATGGGCCTGTTTTAAAAAGCTCTGAGCTGATTTCAAGGCTGCGCTCTCTCCCACTCGCAGTGCTTTAAAACCCTCACCTTAGCACCTCCGCATTCAAACAAATCACTTTGCTCTTCCTGCTATGCTCCGCTAGAAATGAAACTCCACAAATCTCCACTGATTTATGTTCTGTTAAATGGCCAAGGTTTACATTTTCTTGAACGGCCTTCTGACTGGCAAAGGCAATCCCTTCCATCTGTTGGCAGAGAGCGCGCTGCAACAAGCGATTACGAAAATGGTAAATACAGGTCACCGGGTGTGAGTGAAGGGGAATATGTGGATCACAGGACTAATTATTCTTCCAAGGCCGCCATTACTTCTCCGAGGATACTCAGCACAAGGAAGTAACTGCTGCGCAGCAGACGTTCTGTCCGATTCGGGGAGGGGATTTGATCTCCTTCTCCCCCTAACAGTGCAACAGATGTGCCTGTCGAGTGAGCGTAGCCCGTGGAGCCTTTTTTAACTCACCCATTTAACAACATGTGCCTGCCCTCCACCCCTCTCTCTCTGCTCTCAAAACACAAGCCTCCAGCCCCCAGCAACTAGCCCAGGACTCTCCAACCACTCCTCCACACACCCCATGTCCAGAACCACGCAGCACCACGTCCATCTGGAGTGTTTTGAAATGATCTCACTGTTGGCCCCGTGTGTATTTCTCCTCCTAAAACAGGGGAGGTGGGGTGGACGTGGGGTGGACGTGGGGCGGACATAGGAGTGGGAAGGGGGGTGGGGTGAACATGAGCTCCATATAGTTGACCCCAACCCAGGGGCCACCTTATGCCTTAAACCACAATATTATTCAGAATGGCAGGTTCAAAAGGAGACGTTTGACCTTGCTATTCTTCCAGCAACCCCCTCCCCACCCCCATGTGGGGCTTTCCCACTTTAAAGGCTCCGAGATGAAGGGAGAGTGGAGATGGGGGGTGATGGCTGGCGATGGCTCCAAGTGGTTTATAGTGATGGCAGGCATTTTGTTATGCGTCTCAGTTGAGAAAATACTAGTTTCATCCAGAGAAAACAACCTTGGCAGCAGCTGTCATCTGTTCCCCCCTCTCTCTCTCTCACTTTCCCCCTCTCCCTTTCTCTCTCTCTCCTCCCTATCTCTCTCTATCTATCTCTTCTCCACTCTCTCTTTGTCTTTGACATTGTCTGGACCATCTTGCTTTGTGTCCATATTCTCTGTGTGATGGTGCCGAGAGCTCAACATGAGTCTCGCATCACCCATCAGGAAGCCACTGTTCAGAGCAGCCGACCACGCAGAAAAGATTAGTCTGTTCTGCACGCCACTGACAGAATAATGACAAGGTAGGGCAGGGAATACACCCACTCCATCTCACACTCTATTCACACTCTATACACACACACACACACACACACACACACAGAGTGATCCATTCTAACTGTGCAGAATCAACATGTGTATAACTTGACTGAAAAGACACATATAGATGCCCATACAGTCTCTCTGCATACTGTATCTATCATATACCCTACATATCTAGTACACGTTTCCTTTCCTTGTTTCAGGTAGATCATTTATTCAGCCAAACCAGTGGAGCAAGAAGGCTTTTCCCGTAAGGCTAACTTCTGAATATCTTATTAACAAGATGCAGGAGCTACTCTCTGACACACAGCGCAATCAGGGTAGCTTTAGCAACTGACCTGTGGCCCTGCTCTGTACTGACCCAGCCTCTCAGAGCCCTGCCCGCTCACCCTCACCCCCCTCGTCCCCCCTGCACACCCCGGCTCCTGCCAGTGCTGCTCAGCCCACATGGCAGCGCGAGGGCCAGGGGGCCTGGAGATAAGAGACGCCCTCCTCCTATCTGAGCCGCTCTCAAGCCCAGACAGAGCCAGGAGCAGCCACGTGTGTCTAAGCTGCTCCACCTAAGCCCCGACCCTGGCCGCCCCCCACCCCTCTCTAGAACAATAACAGTTTATCATGCCAGTCTGGCCCGCTCGGTGCCCAGAGAAGTGGCACCCCCACATGGACAATGGTAGCCACCATGCCAGAATATCACCAGAGATCTCACACCGTGCCAGGCTGGCAATCCCCCTTTGGCACGACCTCGCTGTGCCACAGAACAGCATGAGAGATGCCACATTAATGCCTTCTGCTTGAGAGGATGGGATGAACTATACATGAGTGTTTTGGTCAGCCCTGCACAGAGCCGTTTAAATCCCGAGCCACTGGAATAGAAAAGTCGTATTCGTGGAACACAGCGAGAGTCGCTGGGAAAAGACGCGAGTCCTCGCTAGCTGTCTGCGGTGCCCTGGTGTCTTGTGAATTCACTGTTGCTAATTTGATGGATGAGTGTCCACTGATGAGGAACAGACAGCGCAGTCACTTAGGCAGAACAGAATGATGCAAATACATTCTCCTCCCTCTCCTCCTCCTCCTCCTCCTCCCTCACTTCACCAGAGGAGATTGGGTTTCATGAGCTTTCCCTTGAAAACACAGGCCTAATGCCCTGGCTGTTTAATGAGAGCATTTCCTGGGGTGCGCAAAACGCAAACGAAGCTGACGTGATCTCATCCGCCGTGGCTGGCTCTGTCACTGGACCATTACGAGTGTCACTGACATCCCTGCGGGGCCACAGGGAGTGACCGTCGCCTCCTTTCGCCCTCGAGTCGAGCCATTCGCCTCCCCTTGCCATGGCAAAGGTTCCGGAACATTCTGTTAAGTGATAGGATCAGATGAGCTCCGTGGTGCCAGGTCGTCTGGCCGAGAGTGGAGGGATATTAAAGAATCCTCTCTCTCCGACTTCTCCGTAGACACAATTAAGTGGAGCGGGCGAAAGGCGTGCCTGACCCTGGCGGAGAGCGGGTCAGTGCTTGACGGCCGCTGGCTTCTTCCCATCGTCTGATTCATATCCGACGCCGGTCAGCCGCTCGGTGGCACGGGGGCCAGGAAGTCTGTTAGGCGAACCTCCTGTCCCCGTTCATTTCAGTCCCATCGAATTAACTAAATATAGGGCTGAAAATCTCACAGAAGTCTAAAGGCTAAGATCAAAACCAGACAGTGAGGTTATGTCGTCTGGTCGGAGGAGAAAGGTTGGTGAACCTTTTGAGCAGACGGGAGGGGAGAGACTGATGGACTGCACTTAGGTCTCCACACATCCATCAGACAACAGCTGTGTGCGGAAGAGAAGCCCACCTGCTCCTTGGCAGTAGCCGTGCCCTAATGGACCTTTCATAGCAGGTCTTGTTACTGTTAAGAGATGACCGAGCGAGATCCAATTACTGTCACGTTACGGAGATTCAGTCTGCACCCCATTACAGGAAAGTTCCCATCATGCACTAGCAATGCAGCCGTCCGCTGTTTGAGGTGGACGATGGCTCTCTACGTCATCATGTCATCCATGTCCAAGACGCTGAGCAGAATGTTTCTCACGACTTTTGAAAACACTGGATTACCAGTCTGGAGCGCAGAGCCAGGCACAAGAAAGCATCTGCGTGTTGTCAACTCTGACAAATGGGTTTTGGTCTCATGCAGAAGTTGTGTTCAACTCAGTGCAGGCAGGGAGCTGGAGCTGGAGCTGATGCAAACCTCCACACTTGGCTCTCCGGCCATGCAGGCAGATGCTGTTGCTGCTTTTGCCTTGCCAGCGTCTGGAAAGATTACGCAGAGGGGTCAGCGACCAACGAACTAGGGCAGGGCGAGGATGGCATTCAGTGTGCACGTGGAGGCTGGGTCAGTACAGAGCAGGGTCACAGGTCAGTTGCTAAAGCTACCCTGATTGTGCTGTGTGTCAGAGAGTAGCTCCTGCATCTTGTTAATGAGATATTCAGGAGTTAGCCTTACGGGAAAAGCCTTTTTGTTCCACTGGTTTGGCTGATCTACCTGAAACAAGGAAAGGAAACGTGTACTAGATATGTAGGGTATATGATAGATACAGTATGCAGAGAGACTGTATGGGCGTCTATATGTGTCTTTTCAGTCAAGTTATACACATGTTGATTCTGCACAGTTAGAATGGATCACTCTGTGTGTGTGTGTGTGTGTGTGTGTGTGTTTCCATATCTGAGTGAGCTGAAGGAAGAGAGCAGTAATGAGCAGGTCGCTGGTCCAGGTCAAGTCAGGTCATGCGTAGCCTGCTCTCCTTCCCCACCCCGTATCACCTGCGGAGAGGCTGCTGAGCTGCTCAGACATGCGCACGTTAAGCCCTGGTTTCTGTACCTCGGGGCCAGTGGATAATACAGCTCAGTGGAGCAGTGGAAAGGGACAGTGCCATGACAACCGGACAGAACTGGGCAGGGGAGTACAAATAAGAGAGCAGATTAGCCCGCGAGCACAGCTTTCCTCTCAGCTGTCAACTGTCCGTCCTGAGTCCACTGAGGCCGCTGCCGCTGTCGCCACTGCTGCTGAGCTTGGAGTGTGTGTC
Source organism: Alosa sapidissima (assembly GCF_018492685.1). NCBI lineage: Eukaryota > Metazoa > Chordata > Actinopteri > Clupeiformes > Clupeidae > Alosa > Alosa sapidissima. Next base: position 2,925,407 of record NC_055980.1, read on the forward strand.
CAGTGAGGTGGACACACCAGTTCCGCTGCCTCGGAGAACCTCCTCCGTGTTTCTGCCCAGATCAGGAGACAGGGCCTTGCGGCGTTGGACTGCGCTAGGGAGGCTGTGCAGAGGTGCTTAAGTATTTATTATAAACAGCCGAGAGACTGCGCTCCATAAAATCTGCATGGGTGCACCCTAACAATAAAACTGCATGTGATTGGGCTCTCTGCAGGGAGGCAGAGCAAGAGTACAAGCGAATGAAAGAGAGAGAGAGAGAGAGAGAGCGAAAGAAAGTGAAAAAGACAGAGAAAGAGAAAGAGAGAGTGAGGGGAATATAGAAACTGTGAGAAACTGCAAGTGGCTCATGCAAACTAAGTTGGATTTCTTTCTTGTTTATTTCACTTTGTTTTGTGTGTGTGTGTGTGTGTGTGTGTGTGTGTGTGTGTGTGTATATCTGTTCATTTTATTCAATGTGTTGTGCTTTGTGCTGTGACCCTGTGCATGCTCCTCTGTGGCACGCTGCACTGTTGTTTTATGAGCACATCATACAGAATAGTGTTACCCCGCTTTTTGTGGCTGCCGGCCAAAGCAAACAGGCGATTAGGTGTCCAGTGCAAACACTGGAGCCTCTCAGCCACGAGCAGGCCCACCATCCCGCCATCCGAGCCTGGCTTACCCAGCAGCCTCCACTGCTCCAGCCCTGGCCAGCACTGGCCTCAGCTGCCCGGAGGACACCCCTCCTGCCACATCGCTTCATTTACGAGTGCGCTGTGTCTCCACCTCTGAAGGGAGTACTTGTGCGCTGTCCAAAGCCACAGTCCAGGGACACCCCTGGCCTCTCACTCGCTCCAGCATGAATGAGCACGTCAGCAGCGGGGTGGGGGGGGTGTCTATCATGTGTGGGTCCATATCATTGGCCATTACATTCTTTGAGTGAGCTTCATCACCATGGAGCATTCACAACAGCTGTGCGCCACCATCAACCCCTGGAAAAACGAGCAAGAAAGGGCCTCACAATGGCCCCCGAATGAGCACAACAATCACGGCAGGCAATAAATGACCAATGAATTACATGTGTACTAATGTTTACATATGATAGCAATCAGACCCTTTCCTTCCTCTTGAGTGACACCGACTTAATCTATGGCCGGGGTCAACTGGTGGGAGGTTAATGACAGCTTGGAGAGGGCTAATGCATTCCGGGTGGGTAGACCGATTTAAGGCATCATTTGTGGAGTTGAGGCCAACCAGACTCAATTTGGGGGTAATGAACCGCTGTGTTGTGACCCCGCCTCTGGACCAATGGTCTATGCGGACACATTTGCATCTGTAGAGTTTACTCACATGTGCCTTAGTGTACACAGGGCCCTGACTCAATGGGCACGGGTGGACATGAAGACTTGAAATGCTTTGGATGGAGTGATGAGCTATCTTGTGCCTGTCCTGCTTTCAGCTGGGGTTAAGACATTTGTGTTGTGATGACTCCCCTACCGCACAAAAGATCCATCTATCATCTGGAAAGGTATTTACACACACACTGCTGCTGCAGACTCGCAATAGGCCTGCAAACACATGCAAGCTGTCTTGATCTGAATGAGAGAATGCTGAAGGGTGAACGAGTCATTGCGTAACTTTGAGACAATCCACATGGACCCCCCAACTGGACACGCCGGACTCACCCAGTGGAAGGAGTCATGATGCAGCCTCCGCGGTCAGCCGTCACCCTGCAGCCGCAGCCCCTCTCCGGCGTGTCGTGGTTCATCCCGAAGTTGTGTCCGAGCTCGTGGGCCAAAGTGACCGCAGCCCCCAGAGGGTTGTCTGAGTGATCCTGCGGAGACAGCAGAGTAACGTTAGGCCTGTTGCATCCCACCCAGCGCAACACAGATCAATGCGATGATTACTGTGGACACACATACACACACACCCAGACGCAAAACACCGCAATCTATTCCATTTCCAAATAAATAAGCCAATTTTCTGCGCTTGCTATGTGCACTGTAGTGTAATCCATTTAGTTGCGCTTTCCAAAGATTAGGCCCTGACAAAAATCGACTAATATACTTTTTTTTTTCATAAATGGAATTGCAATTCCGTGTTGCACATGAGGTAGATAATCCATAACGCACTGCCACAAACAAGCTAAATAATTACTTTTCCAAAAACCCATTGGAGGAACATAACTCAAGATTTGCACCGCATCTGTAATTGCCTGTGTGTTGCCAAGCCAGAAGAAATGATCTAGAGGACACGGAGCCTTTCCAAGCTGTTTCCTAGTGCTCTAGCATGTGTGTTTGTGTCCATGTCTCCCTGTGTGTGTCTGTGTGTGTGTGTGTGTGTGTGTGTTTGTGTAATCCAGTGGCAAAGCATGACCTCCATGGAGAGAGCGAGGTGTGGAGGAAGAGCCCTGAAGCTTTGTGAGAGATGGGGAAACGGTGAAGGAAAGACTGACAGCAAGATAAAGAGAGCGCTGAATGGAAGGAGTCTTAGAAGGCCATCTGAGGAAGGACTGGCTTAGAGACAAAGGGAAAAAAGGGAAAAAGTGAGAGATGAAAACTGAGAGAGAGGAGGAAGAGAGGGAGACAGAGAGATAGATAGAGAGAAAGAGAGAGCTCAGCAGCTGACAAGATCTTCTAGTGAGGTCTTAGGACAGTTCAAGAGAGGTTCTAAGTGAATTATGCAGTGTATGTGGGCATGTGCAGCTCTCTCTCTCTCTCTCTCTGAGTGTGTGTGTGTGGGGAGCAGGTGCGTGTAGTATGTGTGCGTGTGTGTCCATGTGTGTATGTGTAATGTGTGTGTCCATGTGTTTATGTGTGTGTGTGTGTGTGTGTGTGTGTGTGTGTGTGTGTGTGTGAGAGTGAGTGCATTTATGTGTATGCACCCTACCAGTGAGTGTGCGCAGAGAGCAGGGAGAATGGAGAGATTCTGGTAGCTGTGCATTATTCAAATGGTGACGCACCCACGAGGCGCTCCACCGCTGGGCACGTTTGAACGCTGCGGTCACCTCCGCTGTGGCGCGCAGCGGGGACAGCCGCAGCTGCGAACACGCCAATTTCCAAATCGCTCTGATCTCGGCCCTCTCCCCTCGCACGCCCTGCCGACGCTCGCTGCGCACGACCACATCAAAAACAGCCACGGCTCGCTTCGCCTCACTCGCACCCAACAGCAAAAGCTTTCATGCTGCGGCAACATTCACATCGGACACGCTACACGTGATGCAGGTTAAACTTCCGGAACTGTCTGGATGAAGTGATGACAAGAAAACGAGGCAGAGACAAGAGCTTCGGCAAAACCATTCCAGCATCAAAGGGGGAGTTCGCCATGGCCTGTTGAGGACAGATTTGTGTCGATGTGGAAAACATATTTTGGGGTTCCTTCCATGCTGCAGCAATAGGACCTGTTCCCCTTCCAAAGACTTTTCAATACCCTTATCTGTCTGAATGGATGCAGCAGATACTGGACCAGTGATGGACTCTTGGACATACTGGATCTGGGGGACCGGGGAAGAAAACAGATGGAATACAGAGGAGACAAAGTGATTTGTGCTCTCCAGTAAAAATGCCTTGTAGGCTTGATTCTATGGATGAATCTGTTCTGTGAGTGAGCTACACTGAAACTAACCGCCCCCCGTTAAAACAAATATGGACATCGAGCTGCACATTCAGTAGACCAACAGAGCAAATAAGATCCCCCTCCTCCCGCGAGTATGGTGCTCTCAGATTGCCCCCAACATGAGCAGGGGTTGGTGAAGCCTGCAGGGGTGTGCCATAAAGCTGCCTGCTTTGTGCTCTGTGGTGAGAGCCTCAGGTCCAACATGCGTGTGAGAGTAGAGGAGAGGTGGACTAAGACGTAATGTGCGGTTGTGTTTTATGTTTCTCTCTCTCTCTCTCTCTGGCTTTCCTAAATGCTGTTTTCTGTTGTGGCCCCCGGTGCAGACATGATGGGATTAGGCCTGTCAAGTTTGTTGCGCCCTGCCTCATGAAATCGCAACAGGCTTGACTCATGTAAGTTGATATGGTGCAGGATTTATAACCAATGCCTTGGGAATGTTGGCGTACAGCATGATATAACGCCTTGAGATTAGATTTGCGGACATTCAGACCAGCCACTACTCCAAGAACCTTGCTGAACCTTGAGGAGCATGGGAGCAAAACAAGAGATGCAATTGAAAGATAAGTTGATAAGAAAGACACAAAACGGCGAGAAGAGAAAACAATGATAGAAACACAGCAACACAGAGGGAAAGATGGCTGTTGTTAAGATTTTATGTAATGATTGCAATTAATCTTGGTCACAGCGAAGTAAAGCAGGATTTAACCTTTTTCTCTGGAAAATAGCTTTTTATTCTTGACTACACATCTCCTGATCACAGAAGGACGACAGCAGATATAGCTCCACAATGGAGCCCCTCAGAATGGATCCACTCACCATGACGATGCCTCCTGATTGCTCAGCGGTGCACATGCTCATGATTGGTGCCATGCCTATGGTGGTGCCCTGGAAGTAGACCCCACTGCACACAACAACAAGAACACACACATCACAGTGATCAGCAGTGTTATGCTGAAGCAGTAGCAACATGGGCCTATACTGTAGACATGCTGGACTTCATACATACTTCATACCAAACCTCAACTACAGAAGCAATGGAGGCAAACTACGTTCATCCATCCAAACACTTTAGAGGATCAGTGTGCTTTACTATGTTCATCATTCCAAACACTTTAGAGGATCAGTGTGCTTTACTATACGTTCATCCATCCAAACACTTTAGAGGATCAGTGTGCTTTACTACGTTCATCGTTCCAAACACTTTAGAGGATCAGTGTGCTTTACTATGTTCATCATTCCAAACACTTTAGAGGATCAGTGTGCTTTACTATACGTTCATCCATCCAAACACTTTAGAGGATCAGTGTGCTTTACTACGTTCATCGTTCCAAACACTTTAGAGGATCAGTGTGCTTTACTATGTTCATCGTTCCAAACACTTTAGAGGATCCGTGTGCTTTACTATACGTTCATCCATCCAAACACTTTAGAGGATCAGTGTGCTTTACTACGTTCATCGTTCCAAACACTTTAGAGGATCAGTGTGCTTTACTATGTTCATCATTCCAAACACTTTAGAGGATCAGTGTGCTTTACTATACGTTCATCCATCCAAACACTTTAGAGGATCAGTGTGCTTTACTATGTTAATCGTTCCAAACACTTTAGAGGATCAGTGTGCTTTACTACGTTCATCCATCCAAACACTTTAGAGGATCAGTGTGCTTTACTACGTTCATCGTTCCAAACACTTTAGAGGATCAGTGTGCTTTACTACGTTCATCCATCCAAACACTTAGAGGATCAGTGTGCTTTACTACGCTCATCCATCCAAACACTTTAGAGGATCAGTGTGTTTTATTACGTTCATCCATCCAAACACTTTAGAGGATCAGTGTGGTTTATGTCATCCATCCAAACACTTTAGAGGATCAGTGTGGTTCATGTCATCCTAGATACTAGTCTGGTGTCTTCCGATGGTTGAGCTGTCTAAACTGAAACAATAATTTATTACAAGATGTTGTAATGCATTTGTCCAGGCTTTTGTTGAATGCCCTAGTTAATTTCATTTCAATTCAGTTAAGTCAGAAAGCAGATTTCTACTGTCAGTCAATTGATGCATAGTGATGAGTGCTCGCTCTGCTGAGCACTCTGGGACACACTGGGATTAGCATATTGGAAAGCTCATTCAAACATTCACTCCACGCTCTCCTCTCCCCAGATTCCCATTTGGCTGACAAGACAGGACTTCATATGGCGCGAGTGACAAGTCTGATTGTGTGTGTGTGTGTGTGTGTGTGTGTGTGTGTGTGTGTGTGTGTGTGTGTGTGTGTGTGTCAGTCCAACCTGACCAGCTGGGCGTTGTCATGGGGTCTCTGGGGCAGCAGCTTGAGCTTCCTCCAGTCCAGGAACTCGTGCAGCGTGGTGAAGGGGTCCTGCGTGACGGCACACTTGTCCGAGTCACTCCACACCTCCAGACCCACGAGAGCCACACGGATGTTCAGGGGCCGATAGAACTGAGCAGAGGACAGGCAGAACAGGCAGGACACAAGAGCATCTCAACATCAGTCTGGAAAACCTTCATTTGGACACCACAGCACATTTAAACACGCACAGCATATTACTGTTATTGCTGCTGTGCCACAAAGTGTATTTGTTGTCTTGCCAAACTACGTATTTAGGGAAAATTGTTTCAATTCATCCATGGACTGGGTTACTATCCAATGCAATCTGCAGTATTTTAGTAGTACTGCTCAACTGAACATGCTTGGGAAAAATCAGAATCAGTAAAACCTTTTTGAAAAAACTAAAAATAAAAAGTTGTCTTTGTCGAGCAACAAACTTTCATGAAAAGAGACCTGTCACTCTTTCCCCAACCTTCCCTCTGAAGCATAAACCCGTAGGTGGCTGCTCCTCATTTGTCACCTGTCCATCACTGTCCATCTGCTCTCTCCAGCTTGTTTGAAGCTCCACAACATGACAGCCCACCACTACAACCCTGGGCCAACACTCAGGCTTACCTTATCCACATAGTTGGCAATCTCCGCCAGCCTCTGCTTGACTTTCTCCACGTCTTTGCCTTGTTTCTGAAACTGAGAGAAAAAGTGTTAGGCTCTGTTACACCCGTGCCAAACCACTTTAGAAAAAAACAGATTTCTATTAAAGTTTGTTTTTGATTGCGATTGCTTCGTGCAGATTTAGCGTTCAATATATGTTTTGAGCCATTTAGTCCAAATCACAGCTGCAGGTCACTGAGATTAATGGGTTGGAACAATCTGAGCTAGGGATTGTGATATTAATCAGGAACTGGCTGGATTGAGCATCATTCCTCCAGGAAAACCGCTATTATTTCATAATGACACACTGAAATAATTTGTATAGTAGACACGTCCAATGTTTGGGAAAATGTATGGTTTTAGAATTAAACTCTGACACTACTGTAAGTACTTCATTTACCACACATTAGAAAACAAGATTAGCCTCGTCCTCTTCGCCACTAACAGACTTCCTCTGTCTTCCTGTATTTGTCTTTGAGTCTGTCTTTCTGTTTGTTTTTTCCTGTCTGTGTGTATTTGTGTGCATGTTTATTTATGCAAGTGAGTGTGCTATTTGTGTGTGTGTGTGTGTGTGTGTGTGTGTGTGTGTAATAATGACCCCACTCAACATCCACTGAAGTGACCCACATCTGCAACCTGACATTAGTTTCCCACTTCCTGTGCTTTATCTCACCCCTCTAGCTGACCCCAAGGGACAAAGGTCACCAAACTGACTTCAGACTCCTAGGGTGGAGAGATAGTGTGTGTGGTGGCTAACATTGGTCCCGCAGCAGTGGAGCCAACACAGCAGATTACATGCTGACTCCACATAGCACAGGATGCTCTTATCTCCCTATACCTTGTCAAATGAAGCTTTACAGTAATGTTATTTCCCTCAGAATCCTAATGCACTTACAGTAAAAAAGCTACCTAACCAAAACACTGCACAATTTGTCCTCTAGTTAGGCCCTTGTGTATTTTCACCCACTTAGAACAGAGTCCAATAGTGAATGCAGTGGTGGGTGAGAGCCAGAAGAGTCTCCTCACCTCCCCTTCATCTGTGGGCTCTGTTGCAGTGCTGGCAGAGGGAACAGTATCGACAGCAAGCTTGTCTAGGCTGCTCTCACCCGTGTAATCAGTGCTTTAGAAGCAGATAGAACCAGGAGGGGAGGGAGGGAGAGAGAGGGAGAGAGAGGGAGAGAGAGGGAGAGAGAGAGAGGGAGAGAGAGAGGGAGAGAGAGGGAGGGAGAGAGAGAGGGAGAGGGAGAGAGAGAGAGAGAGGGAGGGGGGGCTGTGGAACTGGAGGGCTTGTCTGGATGAAGTGGCACAGGGCAACGGTAAGAGTTCATCCCAGTGGCTTACCTCTCGGTTGTCAGCTACAATTATCAGCTCCACGTACTTGGTGGTGCTCTGGGCATTTCTCCTGTGCTGAATATGGAAAGGAGAGAGAGACAGAGAGGAACAGAGGGAGACAGAGAGAGAGATAGAGAGAGAGATAAAGAGAGAGAGAGATAAAGAGAGAGAGTTGGGGAGAAAGACAGACAAGGACAGAGAGGGAAAGAAAGAGAAAGAGAGAACGATATTAGGGGGATTCTGACAGGTTGCTTAAATGCACTCAGGGAGGCTTGCATGACTAGAGGTATATAGCACCTTAACCACAAAACCACCCGCAGCAACAAATCACACACAACTACTTATGGCTTCACAATTAAGGAAGCTTTCTATCAGTTTTGAGGCACGCAGTCCATCCTCTTTGCAAACGTGGCCCCCTCATTTGATGCTCACTGGGTAATTATTCATAAAGGCCCTTCCAGAGAGCGGTACTTAGGATTCCACTCTGCCCATAAATCAGGGCTTTTCTGGACATCAACATCTTTTTGAGTACATTTTATCTGACACAGCTAAAAGCTGGGCTTTTTTTAGTGCACCGGTGGCAGAGACAAACAGAGGCCATGATTCTCCTCTTCCTCTCTGACAGCGTCGGCAGACATGCCAAGACGTGATCGATGCCTTACAATGTCTTGACCAGGTTGCTCAGGGAGAGAATACATCTCTATGAGGAGCGCCATGTCTGAAGTGGACAAGAACACCAGCTGTGTTGGCTGGAGTGTGGGGTCCACCACGGGACATGAGCCCATTTGTTACAGACATACCCCTTCAATTAACTCAGGTTATGATTATGGTTATAGTATTTATGGTTATAGTATTTATAGCAGACGCTTCCAAAGCGGCATACACATAACAAAAATACAAAGTTAAATTTAACAGTAAACAATTTAAAAAGTTGGTAAGACTAAACAACAATATCAATTCAATCAATAGCCTAATGAAAATAAATAAATACTATAATATACAAACCGCATAACGCATAAGAAACGCTTAATAAACTAAGTGCATGTTGAACAGATATGCCTTTAGACCCCTCTTGAAAGACCCAAAACTATCACAGGAACAGAGAGCACTGGGCAACTCATTCCACCAACAATGAACCACTGAGGAAAAGACTCTTGAATTTGATATAGCGTTTATGGCTGGTCAACACAACAGATGCTCATCAGAAGACCGCAGTAGGCGGTTGGGGATATAAATCTTGATCATTAAATTAAGATAGCAGGGAGCAGATCCACTCGATGTGTCCTATAGGCCAAAGTGAGAGATTTACTGTAAATTTAATTTTGGTCACTATAGGGAGCCAATGGAGAGTAACTAAGAGAGGAGTTACATGTGTCCTCTTTGCTGCAGGTGGAACACATTTCGTCCCCTTAGAATTATAAGGTTCTATCTGACATTTTTGTCAAAATTGAGTTATTTACATATTCTTATTCTGTGACACCTTAAGAAGATGAGGTGAGGTGTTTCTTGTAGTTGTATGCATTTTTTGGACATTATATCTGAAGAGGTTTGTTCCACTTAGCAGTATAACTCTTTGTATAACTAAGACTTTGAGGTTAGCTTTAGGTTACCTGCAACCACGGCTGAAGGCAAAAGTTACATCAGACTTCAATGTGTGAGGAAATACCCCAGCATCAATTTGTGATCCGCCTACATATAAGTAATAGGACTTTTTAGGAAAAAACTTCATAAAATGCATCTGAGACTATTTGGAACTCCCAAGTGAGCTGAAAAGGTTTATATCTTAAATGTCTATGTCTGTGAAACATCACATCTCAAATCCCTTCTTTCCTATTTCCCTTATTTAACCACACAACCCCGTTCACCTCAAATAAACAGTGACCTATTCACACTGAGAGTAGCGTACAGTAGAGCATGAATGGGCAGCTCTTATCTATTTGTAGCCTGTGGCCCATATGTTCAGGTTACCATCTCTGGCTGTCTGAACATGCCCAGTGTTGGGCTGTAGCACAGCAGGCTTGGCAGCCTTCCCTTTGGCCTGCTGCGTGGACTATCTTTAGTCTTTCACACTAGGGAGGGCTGGAGTTATCACGAGAGAGGTCGACACAAACCTGCAGTTGCATCGCGTGTGCAGAGGTGTCGGAGGCTCTTATCGCCAATCCTCTCAGCAGGCCGTATCATGACAGCTCCCGTTATGCCAAGGTTGCCCTCTCATTGCCAGCTCTGTATCTGTGGCACTCTTATAAATGCTATTCCATCTACGGGCACACACCTTCCATGTCGCACCGAGAGAATGGCCATATTGTTAAAAATAATCAGAGGGGTTTATATTTTTCCCCGATGTTGCACACGCACATCACACTTCACTAAAAGGGACGGACGACACACATCTCCTCCCATAAATGTGCTTGGCTCTGGAGTTAACCTCCACAGGCCACAACATCTGTTAGAGGGGGAGGCGCAATTGCTGGGCCCTTAATTGAATGAAGAGCCAATGTCATCAGATAAAAAAAAGAAAAACGAGAGAGAGAGAGACAGACAGACGCAATGAGAAGCAGAACAAATAAATGCTCTCTCCAGGCGAATAAAGGCATATTTTGAAGAGCGTTATAAATCACAGGGAGCTCTGTGTGTGCCGGGGCTCTTGACAGCACTGCGTTGGCCCGTGCTGAATCATCAGGCAGCGCGGTGCCGCTGAGCCCAGACACCATTTCACATCTCCTTAGTCAATGAGGGCCAGAGCCAGACAAACAGGCGCACGTTAACCCTTCAGACAGCCTATCAGCAGCCAGGGAAATGGGGCCACTTGTCATCTGCATTAGCAAATGACAAGAGAGAGGGGTAATTGGTTTGATTGCAGAATGCATGTGCGTGCGTGTGTGCGTGTGTGTGTGTGTGTGTGTGTGTGTGTGTGTGTGTGTGTGTGTGTGTGTGTGTGTGTGTTTGCAGTTGTGTGTATATTTCTGAGAAGGAGACGGAGAGGGATGGTCACTGGCTCATCTGCCAGGTGAAAACACAAAGGTGGAAAATCTGATTCTGACATAACTTTATCCATATGCAAGCAGACACACACACTCTCTCTCCCTCCCTCTTTCACAGACACACACACACACTCACACACACACACACATGGAAACCAACAGACACGGATTGATCTCCAAAAAGAAATTAAGATATAAATGCACTCAATTTCACACTGAACAACTGCAGTAAATTTCTGTACAAAGTCCTGTCATTACTTCACATCCTGAATACAACAACGTCATCAGATTCAGTAATTGCTAAGAGTTCCCAAGTGGCAAAAATAAACAACCGCAGTCTATACCCTGGGTGGCGGATACATCAGTCTGCACCCAAAAGCCCTGCAGCCATTCACCACCCAGATGAAGATCTCCAGACCACCACTGTGCTTATCGGCCTTATCGGAGTCCCATTGATTGGCTCTGCTCTCTAAGATGAGTGGTTTTAGGCTGACCCTGTGAGGTTTAGATAGTGAAACCAGGCCCACACTTAGCCCATCTGCTGAAATCGGATTTTACATGCGGACAGGGGCCAGAGAAAGTAAGAGTCATTTGATCAGAGTGTCTACTAAATTACACTAGTGTTTTGTTGTTCATTTCCTCCCCCCACCCCCCCAACAATGCACTTGAACTCTCCCTGACTGGTGTGTGTTTGTGGCGGATTTAGCAGCGACAAAGTTGAGGAGGCGTCGGCGAGCAGTTTTCAAAAGAGAGCAGTTCGTTCAGCGGAGCACTTTCCCACTGAGCACTTAAAGTGCCTGCTCAGCAGAGCTGAGGAGGGAGGACGGAGCAGAAAATAGCCCCATGTTTTCTGCCTGATGTGAACGTGCTTAGTGAACCCGTCAGTTCTCCTTACCCTGCTGTGGCGCTCGCGCAGCGGCCCGTCGCTGGCGTCCAGGAGCGCCTTTGGGCTGAAGGGGTGCGAGATGTTGGCGCCGTGCCCGCAGGAGCCCAGGGTCAGGTTGAGGTGCTCCCCACGGTAGATACGGTAGGAGGGGGAGGAGGAGGAGGGATGGGGGTCTCCTGATGGCTCCAGTACAAAGGTTTTATCTTCAAGTGTAATCAGTCCCCTGAGACAAACACAACAATAAGAGCTAACATCTGTGCTGCTTGCTGCTGTGTCTTTAAAATGACAAAAGAGGGCAGGTAGCTTCACCATCTGTGCTGAGTATGTGTGTGTGTGTGTGGATAGGTGTGTGGGTGGGTTTGTGGTACTCCAGAATGAGGATATTAAATCATCTATGCAGAGAAAAACTGCATGACAATTTTAGTGCTTCAGTAGCACCAATGTCAACAAGAAATGCAATTCCGAGGAATTACACGAGGGGATGCAGTCTGCTGGTTAGGGTGTTGGTGGGGCTGTTGAGCTTGCTGCTAGCTGGTTGGTAGGGTAATTGTGATACCTGCAAAGGTGCTTTTGGAGTAACCAAATTTGAATCTTGTGTGACATGGCATTATTCAGATATCACACTCAAGGTGTTTTTGACCTTGACATTTGACCTTCAACCTTCAACATCTTTGAGTCCATAAAAACACTCGTACCAAATTTGAAGCATGTACGTCAAGCCGTTCTGGAGATATAATGCTGAATGCATGAGATTTGGCTGGGACTTTTATTTTGACACACAGGAAACACTTTAACAGGATGTGTAGTTCAGGTAGAGCTAGATTGTATGCTTAGAAGCTGAGACAGTTGGAATCCTCACAGGTGACACCTGTGCCAGTGTTCTGATTAGCCTGGGAACTGCTCTGAGAACTACTTAACGAGCGCAGCTGGCTCTGAATAGCGCGCACAAAAAGGTAAAAAGAAAAATAATAATAAGAATAAGAATCCGGATTTCAATAGAGGGGATGCATCCCCTCTAATAAGAAGAATCCGGATTTCAATAGAGGGGATGCATACCCTCTAACAAGCTAAAAATAACACTACATTACAATACACAGATTTTAGACTAACCTGGAAGTAGACTTTCAACATATAGATTTCATCTATGCATATCCTACAATTGTATGCATTCAATATACAGTATACACAATACATTCTGTACCCATTGCCATTGAGTCTTAAAAAGGCTTCATGTAGACTGACTCAAACCAAAAGTCACCAGCTAAATCCAGACAGTGTTTAGTTCTCCTGAAACATTCATGTCCTCATCCAATTCCTAGTCCGTGGGACATCAATAAGTGGATATTTTGTTAAATAAGTAATATCCGTTTGGTTATTATCAGTGCTTGTGGGGGTGTGGGAGCTTTTTTCTCTGCGTATGTTCTCACACTTAGTGGCTGGAAGTGGTGATTTAAAGTGACATCTTCATGCCTTGAGACCGAGCTGAACCGTAGGGTTTTTAGCAACCTTCTCAACCACATCAACTTCCTTGAAAACCCCACAAGTTCGGCGTCTGCCAACCCAAATCAGCCGCAATTTGTCTTGGCCAATGCAGCGTGCAACACAGCTCTCATCAAAATGAACCGTCCACGTTTGTCAGTCTGAAGAATCTGCAGGCAGGTCACAAAGTCTTCAAAATGTAAAAAAATACAGAAAATACAAAAAAAAGAAAAACACAACAATGGCTTTCTCTGGGAATAAGAACCCTTTTACAATAAGCAGCATGTGGCTCTGCTGATGGTGAGGACATTTGCTGGATTCATAGTAAAGACATTCTTGCTGTTGTCCAGCAATATATATCAGGGTAATTATTTCTTCCTGACATGTGCAAATGGTTATTTTTCCAACACTTGATATCATTATAGAGCTAAGGGGGGAATTCCAACCAAGCACACACACACACACACACACACACACACACACACACACACACATACATACAAATGATAATTCGATATTGTGTTCTCTGCCTCTATGATAATGTGGTAGACAGTTTGTCAGCGGGTGCACCACATCGCTGTGGCGAGAGTCACGCCACGTCAAAACTCATTAGTGCTCCTGCGTCCGAGGCGCTCCATGACGCTCTGGAGTCATGTGGCATACGCTGTGCGTCCCTTCATCTTGCCTCTCTGTTCCTGCTAGTGATTAGGGGACAGGCTGATCCCCAAACGAGAGGAGACCTCAGCACTGGGATGAGGGGGATGTTTTTGGGAGACGGTGTGCACTGATGACGTCCAAGCATGACTAGTTTCAATCAGAGCACAGCCTCTCAACCACAAGCTCAATCTGTAGCATTGCCAAGGGAGTCAATGCAACACAAAGAGCAACCACAGAGCTTCTATAATACATGACATAGAAATTCCACTTCAAGGTGCAGAGCCCTCATGCAGCAGCACTAATAGGGCCACATGCATGGCAAAGGAGATCACTGAGGCATGTGAGTCCACCGTGGTGTGAGTAACGCGCTGATGTTCGTGCCAGGACCAGCTCTGACCCCGTGGAGGTGCGCTTACTCACCTGAGCCCCATGCAGGTGCTGAGGCCAACGTCCGACCGAGCATGACCCTCAACGTCTCCATGGTAGTAGCAGTTCACCTGGGCACAGAGGACACATTGGTGTGAAGTGGGACATGAAATGAAAGGAGAGCAAATGACTGTAATTACCGCTCAGAGCTGCTGCTAATCAGCTGCAAAATGTAGCAGAACCACCGGTCTACGGAAACACTTAAACAATATAACGTCGTGCTTGACGGCTCCCATAGAGCGTGTGTCCCACAGTGAGCTGTGCTGGAATGCGGGGGATGTGAGCAGTGGGCCTGCCTAGGACAAAGGCATCCTGTCTGGGGCTGAGCGGAGAGGATGGAACTGTCTGGACCCAAAACTCGGGCTGTTTTGGTAAGGCTGGCAAGGACAGCTGCCACCACCATAAACAATCAAAGCAAATAAAAACGCACCACATTACTTCCGAATCTCCCACTCACACTCTCTCTGTCTGTCTGGTTGTCACTCTCTCTGTCTGACCCTCTCCACCTCTCTCTTTATGTCTCTCTCCCTTTTTCCATCTGTCTGTCTCTCCCTCCGTTCTCTCGGTGGACATGTGAATGGAAAAGCATTTTTGGGGCTGCTATTTTCAGAAGCGGTTCACCTCTCTCCTTTCCCATGTTTTCTTTGACATGTTCAGTGCAGTGTTGTCTTTGGATTCCCACCAAGAAGGACCCAGCCAGCCTAAGAGTTAGTGATTAGAATGTTCCTATTACTTCTCTGCAGAGATAGCAGAGAGTCACATGTCACTGTTCACATACGAGGACCGGTTCCAAGTTTAACTGTAAGTTACTATCCAGAACATACTGTAGGTCCCTCGGAAACTGTTGTGGGAAAATGGGACCGTCACAATAAAATACACACATAAATAGACATGTCAGTGGAGGGTTCGCGTGATGTATTGAATTCTACATTTTGTTGGCAGATGAGTTAAATAGTATCACAAATACAAATGTTATCACTGTGTGAATAAATTCAGAGCTATATCTTCTGAAGTGTAATGTCACTTGAAATTAATGGGAATTAACTTCAGAGTGTAGCTCTAACCTAAACTGTAAAAGCCACTCTGAGATATGGCCCTGAGCCATGGACATACTGTTCAGTACCAGAACCTGTCTGTGGTGGATCATTTGCTAATGGGCTGAGATGAAAAAAAAAGGCATTTAACATTTTAAACAGTGGAGCTTTTAAATGAAATACAGCCTGCTGTAGTCCAGAGGAGAGTGCTGTCTGGAGCACAGAGGCCTGATGCCATGAACATATACATATTTGATGAGATGATGATTGTTCTGTGTGTGGGGATATGAATAGCTTGGCCGTTCCAAGGCTGTGAGTGGGATTTTCTGTCAGGGTCAGGCTTTCAGACCTTTCCAAGAATCTTTCTTCAAAACCTCCTCAGAATTGGTGACCCACTCAGCTGTAAGGGCTGCCTAATGTCTGTCAAGATGTCAACGTGTATACAGCCTCTGATGATGATGGACTTAGTGAATTAACGTATAGTGGAGCGTGCGAGACAGAGATTCCATCACACCGTTGGGTATCTAATATATGTGCAGCGGGGATAAGAGGTGGTGATGCTTTTGTGGAGCAGAAAGTCCCAGTTTTAAAAGGCTTCCACCCAGAGACACGTAAAACAGAACAAAGGGGAAAAAAAGAGAGTGAGAGAGAGAGAGAGAGAGAAAGAGAGAGAGAGAGAGCAGAGGAAATGAGAGTTCACCAGAGACTCACTCCCATGTTGCTCCGGTGCTGACACACGCCTGAACCTGCTTGGAAGCCCACGCTGGCCAATATGTCAGGCCTCCTCCCTGCTGACAAGCCCAATAAATCCCCCAAGTATCAGTACCCCCTAATGAAGCCTCAGCCAGACACTCCCTCTGCAGGCTGCATCCTGTCAGGGAGGCCCGGGCCTAAGGGCTTGCACACCACATCAGCCCTACAGCTCTCAATGGCTTTTTCATATTGTCCCATGCCGACACACAGGCACAGACACAGTCTGTTTGAACTACTAAAGTGGATGGTGGACAAGAAGCTAATGCTAATTCGTCATAGGGCTCTAAAGGAGCCAAGGGAGTCAGCATGGTGAGAGATGGTGAATTTGGATGGGTCACACCCCCGGTGCAACCCCTTGGAGACCTGCGCTGATGTGGATGTTAGAGATTTGAAACAGGCCAGGGCACTAGCTGGGCCCTGCATGGCCCAAGCCCTTTGCATGCTTGCTGCTAGAGTGAGAGATCTCAGAGGAGCAATCACAGCGCCTTAAGCTTGGCCAAGCCCAAGACAACTCCTTCATTGTGTCTGCGCACAGGAATGGCTGGAATGAGCCGCGTCTGCCAGCAGGCCCAGAGATGTCCCAGGTCCTCTGTTGACTTCACCTCTCAGCGCCATTTCACAACAGCTGCATAGGAAATATTTAGGTTGAATGTCTCTCACTTGGACCAAGAATGTGTAGGCGCACAGTTGTTGGAAACTGTACAACTTCATTTCTTGCAGTAACTCCCCTGATGGCTCAGCTGGTAGAAGTGAGGTAGGGGGACTCCAGTCTGCATTGCAGCTCTGTTCAACTGCTCACAGTCTCTATTAAATCCCTTTGTATGGAATTCACATTGATGGCTTCTCTTAGCAACTTTTCCCTCAAGGTCAATGATTTTGCAGTTGGTCTCTATTCCCATCCCTAATTGGCACTCCAGAAACTTGGCATACTGCCTGGATTCAATCATACACAAACTACATGTTCATGTGCTAAAATGTCAGAGAGTTTGGCACGGGCTCGTCCGGTGCCTGTCAGAGAGAATAAGAGTGGAGCCACATGACGAATGAGAGAATGGCTTGGACAGTGTTCGTCCGCACAAGGTCAGGGCACTGACTCCCTCACAGTGCAGTCGCCGGGATGCACAAAGGGGATGGCCAAAAAGATCCACATGTTGCTTGTCAAAAAGCTCCCCTCTCCCCCCCCCCCCCCCCTCCCCCACTTGGAGCTTAGTTGTGAAACCTCCGCTCAGAGCTTTTATTGACCTTGACCAGACCTGGCAGGAGCCACTCTCTCGTCCTCTCCCTCCTCTGCACTATCCAACCCGGGCCACTAACTCTGAACATGGGGTACGCTACACTAGGAGGTACCCCAACTGTACCTCTTCCTTATACCCCGTAACTCATTTTGTTTCCATGTATTTCATGCACAATGCACAATCACAAATTATAGGCAGGAAGGCAGAGATGACAGATGCCATTACTGTCTGGTCACAATGGGCTCTGCCCATAACCGCAGCCATAACTTTTGTACTAGGAAATATGAAGCCATTTATATCCAGCACAAACACTTGTGTAAATCAATGGTTATGACATTAAATGTTTATCCATGCTGAGGGAGTCATAAATGCTATACGGTTGATGAGTAATTAGCTAAGAGCTCTCAGTGCCCTAATATATCTTTCAATGTAATATTCAGGCTGGTCTAACCGGAGCCTGACCGATGTTTGCTCGTCAGCTGTTAGAAAAGAATTATGCTAATTCCTCGGGTCTCAGCTCCTGTTGGGTGACGCCCCGAGAGTGTGTGGTTTGCTGGATGGACGTCCATGGGCACAGGGAGGGAGAGAAAAAGGCAATGGTCTATTTTGACTGGTGCTTCTGTTTTCACGTACAGTCATGACCTGATATATTTAAGAAGTTGAGCTTTTCCTGGCAATGGCAATGTTTGTGTAATGTCTCCATGTCCAAACTGGCAGCACAACACTAAAGATTGTGAAAAGGACACACCAGAGTTTCCCAACCAACGGTCTCTGGACAACAGACTTGGAGTCTTCTGTGGATGTAACAAAGGGTAGGCTACTAATTCATGTTTTAATAAATTGCAAGTAGAACTGATTATAAACTGATTCACAGCACAGTGAAAGGTCAGAACGCTTTCCCTCTCTTAACACTCAGTCGAGTCATAACTGTACAATTCCCAAAACACTACCTAACTTCTACTGCAACAAATCATGTTGTTCAGTTTCCATTAACACTTGTCTAAGTCTCTATGAACAATCTCTATGTGCAGAAAGACCAGTCATAAGAATTGTTCTTGAATTGAAGAAGAATTGTGCATACAGTAGACAGTCAATATAATAGTGCAAAAGTCAGGCCAATAAATGGCTGAGGTAGTTTTGTTTGACCTAAGTATGCAAGTGGCATAGTGGTGCAAGTTATGTAAGAGCGGTTTTCATGATCTGACTGTAGGTGTGTGCTCCAGGACAGCCCCTCTGGTCCCACTGAGTGTGAGGACGCCTGTAGCCGTGACTTACTGTGAGGATGCCTGTAGCTGTGACTTACTGTGAGGACTCCTGTAGCAGTGACTTACTGTGAGGACGCCTGCAGCCGTGACTTACTGTGAGGATGCCTGTAGCCGTGACTTACTGTGAGGATGCCTGTAGCTTTGACTTACTGTGAGGACTCCTGTAGCAGTGACTTACTGTGAGGACGCCTGCAGCCGTGACTTACTGTGAGGATGCCTGTAGCCGTGACTTACTGTGAGGATGCCTGTAGCTTTGACTTACTGTGAGGACTCCTGTAGCAGTGACTTACTGTGAGGACGCCTGCAGCCGTGACTTACTGTGAGGATGCCTGTAGCCGTGACTTACTGTGAGGATGCCTTTAGCTTTGACTTACTGTGAGGACGCCTGTAGCCGTGACTTACCGTGAGGTTGGAAGAGCCAGTGGCCACGCTGCCGTCCTCCAGGTAGTGTGTCTCGGTGTAGTGACTGGCGAACAGACCCCTGCAGAGATAAGCATACGCACAGAGGACACTCATTCAAGAGCATGAAGAGACACAAGCCAAGGGGGGAAAAGGCACTGACACTTTCAATAGTCTTTCCCTCGTAATCACCACAACCCTGCTTCCCCAGTGATGAATTAACAGCCAGGCATCGATTTAAGCATTAATCAGTCCCACCCTGAGCGGGCCTGCACTAAATGGGTGTTTACAGCTGAGGTGGACCCTCAAAAGATTAGAGTCAGGGTCAAAAGCGCTGCCTTTTTTCCCGCAAAACCATGAGGTCTGCGAGTGGCGAGAGGAAGCACTCTGTCAGCGTAATGGGCCCACAATCAGCCAGCAGGCACTCTACTTAATACCCGTTCCTTTTGTGCTTCACTGGCACACTGCGACTTCAAAGGAGACAGCAAGAAAATGATAGTCTGCAAGTACGTGCGAGTGAATCCTGGCGAGTGGAGATTGGTGGACATAAATTCCGAGCGTAGGACAAGAGGCAAGTCGTGTGTATATGTCTGTGTGTGTGTGTGTGTGTGTGTGTGTGTGTGTGTACTTGACTAGAGGGGCATACAGCTATGGTGCTATTTGGCTGTCCTTCACTTGGAGAAGGTTATCATTATAGTGCTGGAGGAGGGGTGGGCTGCTCAGCTTGGGGCCACAGGGTGACAGTGGGGGAGTATCCTGTAATGGCATGAGCTCACACACACACAATAGGGTCCCCGATGAGATAATTATTACAGCATGTCTGTATGAAAGTGTATGCATGTGTATGCATGTGTGTGTGTGTGTGTGTGTGTGTGTTTGTGTGTGTGTGTGTGTGTGGGTGTAAGTGTGAGTTTATATAGACGCACAGGACTGCGGGGCACCAGCAGATGGCCGCTCAGTGATAATCCACACCAGCGGAGGCTCCACAGCAGTGGCGCGCTGGGCTGCCTGACCGGCCGAGCGACCCCGGCGGGCCGAGGAGAGAGGTGTGGAGTCACAGGGCGCCCGGTTCACATTCACAATCTGTCAGTGTGACATGCGATGGGCCTTAACAAGCCATAAAGCACAACAGGGCTGGAACCCATCTGGCTGCATCAAAGCCAGGCACGCAGAGAGAGAGAGAGAGAGAGAGAGAGAGAGAGAGAGAGAGAGAGAGAGAGAGAGAGAGAGAGAAAGAGAGGGACAGGGAGAGAAAGACAGAAAGCAGCTAAGGTTACACCAAAACACCCTCACTGCCCCCCACCACCCCCACCAGACTGGCGAATGCTCTCATTAGGACCTGAAGCCTAACCGCTGAGGGCTGATCCAGGGTGGCTTAGTCCCAGGCTTGTAAACACAGCCTCCGCCCTGACAGAGCATCAGGAGTCTCCAGAAACATCCAACAAGCATCCACTAATTATCCAGCATTGATGATCGACACTGGTGGATTTGGAAAATGTCAGATCCCACGGGGCACAGACTTAAGACCTGAGATTTCAATCACATGTTCATATTTTCTTTGGGCTGGGCTGGGCTGGGCTGGGCTGAGCAAATCACTCACACCCTTGGGGGGGTTTAGGTTATCAGTGTGCTGATATAAGAAAGACTGCCTGGAGAGTCATACAAACACGCACGCAAGCACACGCACACGCACACGCACACGCACACACACACACACAAAGACATATCATACACACACACACACACACACACACAAAGACATATCATACACACACACACACACACACACACACACACACACACACATATACACAAAGACTAATCAAACACACACACACAAACACACACACACACAAAGACACATCACACACAAATGCAAAGACATATCTCACACAAATGCACACAATGCATGCAGGGTCTGATATCCAAACATCACATAATCACAGGGTGAGTGAGTGGCGGACCAGCATGCCACACCACCAGCTGCTCTCATCTCATCTCATCCCAATCTCATCTTGTCTCGTCTCGCCTGCTCCTCGCGGCTCCGTGTGGCTGCGGCTCTGTTTGTATCAATCAGCAGGACATTAATGAGGCACGGGAGGTCAGCTGTTCACACTTAATATGCATTAGCCAGAGGCCCCGGCGCAGGTCAGCGCCTCCTCCACGACCGAGAGCCATCACGCACCTCGCCTGCCAGCGCAAACACCCAGAGTCAACACAGTAGCAAGCACTCAGCATTACTCTCCTGGACAACAGGAAAATAGGACACTCTAAGGACACTTGTGTCCACATCTTAACACTAGAGCCTTGAACAGAGTGAGATCCTTTCACTTTTAAAAAAGACATGAAAGGTGCTTTTTGTCCCATCATATCTAACAGAAGCATGCTATCTGCCTCCCATTTCAGACAGCATTTCACAAACAATCAGGCTAGACAGAAGTGTCACAGAGAAGAGAAGAGAAGAGAAGAGAAGAGAAGAGAAGAGAAGAGAAGAGAAGAGAAGAGGAGAGGAGAGAGGTGGTGTAATCCCTGACAAAAGGCAAGCTCCACTCTAGGTGTAACATCCAGCTGCATACGATAACAAAGAAAACCTTTGACTGCAGTAATCCCATCTTGATCGAATGAACTCCACTTTTTTACCTTTTAGCTCTGCCAAAACAACTGGCCTGATTTTGATTTTTGATTTCGCAAGCGTTTCGAGATACGACATTCACAGGGTGCCTGCACAAAATGCAGTTCTGCTTTTCCCAAATTTGATGAATTCTTTCTTGGCCCATGTTACACCTTTCCACCCAATTTCATGAAAATGGAGCCAGTAGGTTTTGCAGAGCTCAGCTAACAAACCACCCAACCAACAAAGAAAAAAACACTGGTGAAAACGTAACCTCTTTGGCAGCGGATCTTCAATGAGCTTGGTGGATGCATGTACTCTACTGAGCATCGGTTTAGCTTTCTCTATTCCTATAGAATCTATAGTATTACATTACATTACATTTGGCTGTATTAGTACAGAATAGATGATCTACAGTAATTTAGTCTTCCCTTTTAATCTTTTATTTTTCGGTGTTCTTTTAACTGTTTGTATACAAACTTCTCTGTTCTTTGATCTGCCCATTTGTAAAGGACATCTGTTTTGGAAATCAATTCCAAACGAAGCCTAAGATGTCAAACTTACATACACTTTGTATTTGATATCCCCCCAACTCACACACACATGCATTTAAATCAGATGGATTCATTTGCAGAGCTGGTGCTCAAGTGTGACTGAAGCCATCACTACAGTGAGCTTGAACACAACAGTTTGATGGTGTGTGAGGCCCAGTGAGGGCTTTATCAATTCAAGTGTGGAGATCAATGGAAAGCTGCAGTCTGATCAATCTATACACACACACACACACACACACACACTCTCACTCTCTCTCTCTCTCTCTCTCTCTCTCTCTCTCTCTCTCTCTCTCTCACACACACACACACACACACACACACACACAAACACAAACACAGCTTGATAGTAGCAAAAAAGCAGCAGTTTCCACATCAAACATTTAATATGAGAGAACTAAGAAACCAGTCACAGCTAGCTGTTTCACACACAAACAGCAAGGCTCCACTGATTCTTTAATGGAATGATTCTGTGCTGATGCTGGCTTGTATATTTCATACAGATATGAGATGATCCATCACTGGTACATAACTATTGTATCCCGAGACTACATCTTGCTCAGGCATGACATTTCCGCTTTGAACAAGAGACTTTAATTAGCAGTGGAGACAACAGATGCCTAGTGTGCTCTAATTGGGCTTCCCTCACTCGCTGCAGCAGTGAGAGCATTAAGGCACACGTAGCCAAAAGACCAACCTCCAAAAAAGTGAAGTGGCTGTGGTGGTAGGCTGGGGAGAGGGCGGAGGACTTCAAACCACAGCTTTACTTTTGATGTAGTCTAGAAGGAATCAGCAGGACTTCCGCAGCATTCGGCAGCTCAAGGCCAGAGTGACTTGTCAGTGCTCCACAATGCCTTATTTATCAGGTGGGGGGGTCTCTTCATGTAAGCAAAAAATAGAGAGATCCACAGCATCCCCACCAAAAGTGGAAAATGTAGCCTGCAACTGTGGAAGGAGGGGAGGATAATGGCAGACACTGCACCCCTTCCATTAGCTGTTGTGTCAGAGGAGGCCAAGGCGAGAGGAAAGTCTTTATCACAGATAAAGGCATGCCAAGTCAATCTGCAGATGTTTTATTGGCCTTTTTAATGTCGGATAAAACTGAAGTCTGCCCTCCCAAGGAGTTTTGCAAAGTCACAAGAAATCCACTCTCCAAACCGTGAGAGAGTCTTGTGAGCGTGCCCTGCAGAGGCTCCAACAGAGAGAATGCCAGGGTCTATCTGAGAGTGAACCAGACTCCATTACATATTGCTTCCCTGCACCACACTGACACAAATGTCTCCATTACAGACACTTTAATACCAGTTTAATCAATAACCATTTATCCTCGCAACTCTCAAGCCCTGATGTCTCATTAAACACAGACAACAACCTAATCAGGGAATTCTGCCCAAATATGGGGGTTAAACATGATAAATGAGTACGGGCCTCCATATTCCCTGAAGAGAAGGCTTGAACTTAGAGGTTTAAAATGACAAAGCACTGAAAAAATAGTATACTGTATACTACTGTATATGCTAGCATGTATGTTGTGGTTATGGATATGGTTATGGTTACGTTTTTGCGACATACAAAACAAAACAATACTTAAATTTAACAGGGAACAAATTAAAATGTTGGTCAGACTATAATAAGGATGGAAGGAATATGTTAGAGTACAGGTTGTAATTTTCAACCATTGACATGAAAAACCTCTTCTGACAGATAAGGGCAAGAACCGCTTCTACAACAGAACGGAACAGTACGGTATTAGAAATCTAAGAATAGCTTTTTAGCGTATATTTGAGTCTTGAGAGCTTGAGGGTTCTGGGCTGTAACACTCAACAACCTGCCTTTCAGTGAAGGTCAACTCCACATAAAGTGTGTCAAACACACAGACAATACAAGCCAAGGAAGAGAGTTAAAAACAACAATAAAAGGAGAAACACGCTGGCTCAGCCAGCTCTGATTTTATTTACATACGCATCCTGCATCCAAAAGTGAGTTAACAAGCCCCTTTGAGGCGCCCTGGCCCAAGGACGGCTGCTCACTTGAGAATCGGAGCAGAACCGAAAAAAAGATGGAGGGAAGACAAAAGAAGGGAGGAATCTGGAGGGGTGTGAGTGTGTGGTGTGGTGGTGAGTCAGAGGGGGCAGGGGTGGGAGTGGGAGTGGGGGCGGCTCAAATGATTTTTGGAGGAAGTCTGGCAGGGTGACAGTAGAGTCAGCTGTGCTGAGGCTGAGCCCGTCTCTCAGAAGACAGACTGAAGGCTTCTCATGTTAGTCCTGCCGAGGGAAATCAGGTCACGTCTACTTTTGGTCTTTTTTCCGTTAGTTCTCATTGCTTTTTCTCGCTAAGCAAAACAATTTGCCAGCCCTTGATGTCCGTGTGGTAATCCTCTGAGCATCTTCATGGCTAATTGGGAGAGGGGGCAGTTAAAACAGAACAACCATTAGTGACCACGGTGTGCAATTACTGCTGCAAAAGGCACCTAGAGATTGATATTACTTGGCAGAGACGGGCCGTCGAAAATCAATGAAGAGCCATCTTGGTGTGATCCAGCAGTGATGGATGACACCCTCTATCCCACATGATATCAATTACCAAGGCAAAGCCATGCATCCCAACAAAACAATCACTTGCTAATTGGGATTAGGGACGATACGCAATCGTAATGTCTAATGAAGTGTGGTGATGGGACAGAGACACAGTGGACAGGGAGGGGCAGGACTGTGGAGATGTTCCAGACGCTGGAGGACAGTCCTATGCCCAGGCAGGTCAGTAGCACCTTAAAGCCCCAGTGGTTCAAGCAGCCACTTGACACACACAGGTTATCCATCAACGCCTCTATAAATACATCCTTAGGCATGTGCACACGAAAGCCAAGAGAGGTCCACTTTACATGGCCAGTCCTGAGCACTCTGTAGTTATGAACTAGGGCATCGCGTGATAGAGGGACAACAATGCTCACTAATACTTTCATCAAATTTAAGCAAGCAGATAATTAAGCAGTCCTACTATAGAATGCACTATCACACTTCCTGTATATTTAAACTGGCCTTGGACACATTAGATTCTTAAATGTGATAAATTCTTCAGACATCTTCTTTGAATAACAAGTGAAAGACCTATTCATGAGATGAAAAGAAGTGACCTTGTACAAAACTGAGAGAATTCTTTCTTTCAGAATCTTCAAGAACCGTTCAGGTGAAAAGCTCAGTTTACCTCACATACTGTGTCATGTCCAAATGAGCTAACTTCATAACCCACCTTCTCCTTTTTCACATCTCAACTCTGTAACAATATCTCTTTTCCTCTAAAGAAGCTGTAAAATGGCTTGAGTTGGAAGGATTACTGATCACAACAAATCTTGGTCTCCTGGTCTCGTCTGTCAGCACCAATTGAGTAACTATTCAAATACAACTCCATGTACATACTGTAGGTTCCCATGGATACCAGCTATTGTTGGTGCCTCTGCAAACAATAAGTCTAAATGCATGTCACAACATACATGTATGTAAGACAATGCTAATTTGAGGAGATACTAAGCAAAAGTAAAAGCAAATTTAAACTTTATCCATCTGGAAATGTGAACTTGTGAACTTCATCTGAATCTGATAACCATGCTACACAAGACCTTATTAGAGTTTAAATTAACACAGACATTACTCAGCCTGTGTATTTTTTTAAAATATAAACCTGAACGGAATATTCACCCTTGGCATACTGAACTAAAAAGCACTTTTCCTCACCGTTGAACCAAAAGGAGCAGTCTAAAGTCTGGAAGCCTTAGTCTACAAGCTTGCAAGTACTTGGACTTGGTTGGACATGAGAGCTGGTAGATTGGCCTTAAGTCAACACAGTAACATGGAAATATAAAGTAAGGACCCGCTGTGACAGGATGTCATGGAAAGTGAGGCCTGTGTGCCAGGTTGAGCGTTTAAGCCCACAAGAGTTACACCCTTGGACCAGCGACAGAAGTCCCAGCAAGGCTTTTGGCATTTAAGGACTCTGATCTAGAGCCACCACCACCTCTCCGCTTTACTCCATCTGTCCAGCAAACTGTATAGCAGAACCAGACATACAGCCCATTAGCCATGAACTATGAGGTCTATGTTTACTCAATTGTAGCCCTTGAGTTGCTATTCCTTTGCCCCCCTACAGTTTCTCTGAAGTACTCTTGTCTCCTATACACAAATGAAGTTTGCAGAGGTCGAACTGAAGAGTATCCTGTATGCACTGTATGCACTGTATGCCCTATACAGTATGCCATTAGATTTGTGACTAGCTTCACAGTGGGACATCTTATTTTGATAACTATGTCATACCCTGTGCAGATGTTGTAGCAACTGTAAATTGTGTGCTGGAATGCTTAGTAAATTTGGTAGCTGACTGGGTGCTGCAGTGTTTTAATGATGAACATGACTGCTTCCAATGTAGCATCTGAACTTTCTGCACCCTCTGCACTTTAGAGGTGCTATAATCTATTAAATCACACTTTTGACAGATACTGCTAGTCTTTTATGCAGCACACGGGGCTTTTCTTTTCACAAATTGCTTACTGGTCTGATGTGCCTGCAAAACATAATCTTAGCTGACAACTTTAAGGCACACTGAGTAATTTCTTACCACACATTAAAGACGCTGTAAGCAGTGTTAGCACCCACCCCCATGCCAACTAACTGATAGGAAGCGATGCCCATCTCCTTAGAGCTTTATTACTTTAATACAAGTGGAAGGTGATGAAACTTAAGTCGCTGATTACCGAGCTCAGGAATATCCCAGAGATCATTTTGCTTCATCAGAGCCTCCGCTGTCAAGATACCTATCAGAATGTGGTATCAGTAAGCTTCTGTATCCTCAAAGATATCACTCACAATTGTTGCAAAGAAGGAAAGCAATCATTTCAGGTTAACAGAGATTAATCTAAAAGTAGCACACACAGTTAGTTACACAGCTTTATCTAGCTATATTTGAACAGCTCTGAAGGGATGACACATGTCTGATGAGACATCGGATTATTAGCCTGGCTGAGACATAACAACACAATTCTTCATGTCTGTAACTCAAAGGGAGACGATGGATGAGTCCATATCCCTGCAGGAGATGTTTGCCCCAGGCACTGACACGCTCGCCCTCCTCTCTGTCTCTTCCTCCCTTAAATGAGTCAGCCGAGCAAAGCACAACACACGCTCAGAGTGACTTGCCTTAAGGAGCCAGTTGACAGATCCAAAAGCCCTCGCTGCTCTCAGGTGGGGCTAATGGCAAGCATACGGCTGAGGAGGGCTCACGCTGACAAGAGCCAAACTGCCATCATCTAACAGCACATGATGTAGCCCTGTCTGAGAGGATATGACAGAGATGGCTGATTAGCTGATTCATGTGGCAGCTTTCATAATGATGACAGGATTTCTCTCTCTCCTCTCTCTCTCTCTTTTTCTCACTCTCACTCCGCCATGATGCATCTTTTTAATAGGGACATTAACTGGTTAGCACCATAATGACTCCATGACTTCATCCAGGCGGATTATTGACGAACACCGAGTCGGCGAGTTTCACTGTCACTGTTCCATTTCCAGCCATCTGCAAGTACATATAACGGGCTTTGATGGGCTTTATTTACCCTGGAATGTTTTGTTTTTCCCAACGAGGCTCCACACATGTCGCTCGCCGTCGCCCATGACCTCATTCCCACAACACCCCACTGTCTGCACCATGTGTTGTAAAAAAAAAACACGGCGACACAACAGACCAGCATCTCTCAGAGAGAGACCAGTCAAAGGCACCACGCAGGTCAACGTAGGGGTAAACATTCTGGATATCGACCAACACGGGACATTGAAGTTTTAAAGAATTGCTGATGATATCACCTTCCATCCCTGGGGTTATGGAAAGTATTACCAATCATATGTTACAAATCAAAGGCAGTTTCTATCACACTCAGACTCTGAGATCTCTGGATAATTTCAACATAAATTGTTCAATCAACAGCGGTTTCAAGCTCAAATGCACAGATGCTAACACTTAAAAACAAACTTCATGGAGATTGACTAAGTTGTACAAGTCGACGCAATTAATTACCACATATGGAGTTAGAATAATAAAAGGCTGAAAAAAATCCTTATAGTGCTTCCAACTGAGGCTATTTGTTGTATGGGCCAATGAAGGCGTTTGCAGGGATCTGGGTCCAGCAGCCTGCGTCCTCCCAGAGAACATCCTCAGCCCCACATGTTCGCTCAGCTTTACAGCAGAGGAACTGCCCAGTGCTGCTCTCCCTGCCCACTGAGCTTGTTCTGATGTGAACTCTCTCTCTCTCTCTCTCTCTCCATCTCTCTCCATCTCTCTCTCTTCCTCTGAAAGTCCCATTTGGAAAGCCCTATTTGGACTGTTTAAGCTCTCTGCTTTGTCCCACATCTGTCTTAAAACTACAAGGATGACAAAGGAAAATTAATCTTGTTCCTTCAACAAGACAATTAGTAATACTGCTTTTTACTGACACAGGATATGACTTACTGAGGTCTTCATTTGAATTAAAGCTACATTACTTCATCAATTTCAACTCTGGGTGTGGAAACGGCTTAAGAGCTGTTCCCAGACTGTGAGGGGCTTGTGATAAAGTGTGTTATATTTATGGATGAAAAGGCTTGGAGTTATTCTCCTGTGTGTTATGCTGGGTCAGTCCTTCTTTGTGGCTGGAAACAGAGCAGATATCATATTTATGGGCTAAACTGGACACAGTCTAGACTGGGGAGCAGTGGAAAACCTGACTTTTTGTGTCATGAGACACCTGAACTGAACAATGGATTGCGTCTGAGTGTACTTGCATTCTTTTGCTGCTCTCTCTCTCTCTCTCTCTCTCTCTCTCTCTCTCTCTCTCACTTTCTTGCTCTCTGGTGCGCTCTACTTTTTAAGTCATTATTTTCCGGCCAGTTTTTAATTTGAGTTGGAGGAGTGAATTGGTGCAGAAAAATGGGTAATTCTGGGGAAAGGGTCATGCTAGTGCTAGGCTTTGAGGTTTTTCCCATTAATGCAGACTTCTTCCAATTCATTGGCCCTGAGCCGCACACTAGCACATCTGTATTCATAGCGGTCTTGCACTGGAACTAATGAGTGACTTGGGAACTTCAAACAATCAACTCCATGATTCTTTTTAACGCAATAAATGCATGCATAAAAAAGCACCCTTGCAATTAATGGAACCTGTTTGTCAATGTGGCCTCTCTTACTTGTCCCCCGCCCCTTCAGAGTGCTGACAATCAGACGATTAAGAGCTGAATACAAATTTTCCCCACGGTTGCTCGGTTGATCATTGCTTTGGTCTTTCCACTCCTCACTTAGTCTGACTCTGCATCTGCAGGAGAGGAATGTCTGCTCTAATCCTCCAGTGCCCAGGAACAGTTCCTCTGAAATGAAAACCCAAATCACATCAGTGGGCAAGCTTTGACCTTTGACCCCATATCCCATTTGCCCTGTTGATGACTGACAGGTGCAAAGTACTGAGACGGATGTATACAGAGCGTGTGAAGGGTATCGCTGACAAGGGGGGGGGGGGGGGGGGGGGTCATGAGGGAACAGCAGGGCAGCAGCATGGGGGGAGGGGGGTTAAATAGGAAGGAGAGTCTGCAAGCTGTGAGACAAACTGATGAAAGCAACCATCTTTAGATCAATTTGATCTTTCCGTCCTCTAACTCTGAGATCGGATATGCAGTCACACTGCTGTGCCTCTGGACTTCTTAGCCTGGGATTGCGTGAGCTCTGGCAGCCTGAATCAGAATACTGAAACACTCTCTTTTTAATGTCATGGGGGAAGAAATGATGAAATATCACTGATACTGATGAACAGAGCCTGGACTAACTTCACACTCTGATTAGAACGGTAAAGTCGTGTTCTATCAGGTTGGTTTCTGCTCAAATTGTCCAACTCTGTCTCAAGTCTTCTCTTGACTCTTCAACACTCGTGTGGTGCTTCCACGTGAGGCGTCTTTGTGTCAATGTCATTTGAAGCTTAATGCAAATCCAATTTAATTTTGCAGAGTTTAATTATTGCTATCCCATCACTACAGTCCCCATTGCCTGCAATCCCTCTCCAACAGCAAACGCCTCTGTCTCCCCCTCGGGTGAGCCCAGTTAGCACTGCTTCACCATCTGACTCCTGGCCCCTTTCAATTCCTCCTCGACCTCTCCCTGATCTCCCCCTCCTCGGTTAAGACCTAGAGGACAGTGGCGCTCCCGCTCGGCGCTGTCGTTCTCCAGGCAGAAGGCGTCGGGTCCCCGCGCCTCCCCCTCGGCCCTCCACAGCCTCTCCATCACGTCCTGGCAGCTCGTGTTGTTGTTGGCCGGCGGGAGCCCGTGACGCATCCCTCCGCCTGCTGCCCTCGCCGCTGGAGGGATTAGGTGAGAGTGAGGAGTGATAGAGGGAAGGGAGAGAGAGAACAGAGAGAGAGAGAGAGAGAGAGAGAGAGAGAGAGAGAGAGGGAGAGATGGAAGGAGAGAGGGAGAGAGAGCAAGGGAAGGAGGCCGGGAGGG
The DNA here is from genome assembly GCF_018492685.1 of Alosa sapidissima. Taxonomy (NCBI): domain Eukaryota; kingdom Metazoa; phylum Chordata; class Actinopteri; order Clupeiformes; family Clupeidae; genus Alosa; species Alosa sapidissima. The sequence continues at coordinate 2,956,108 of NC_055980.1, forward strand.
GGCCTCTGCCGTGACCTCCTCCTTGTGGGAATGGGGAACCATGACGATGGATTAGAGAGCTCCACACTCCCAAAGTCAGACGGAGGTAGCTACAGCTGCACCCACACTCCCACGTCTCCAACCACCCCCACCCCCACCCCCACCCCGACACCCAGCCTTCCTCTTACAGCCACTCATTTCCCCCTACATCCTATAATAGTTTGTCTTTCAGTGGCGCGTACGCAGCCGCCATCCCCCCTGAGGTTGTCTATTCCCCGGCACTGGAGGCTCCGGCGGCCAGACCCTCTCTTTGCAATCTGACCCGGCCCACACCGCACCGCGCTGCGTCCAGCTGCCCCTGTCTCCATGCATGTGACGCAGGCCAAAGAGTCTGCTTTCTGCATGAGAGGGAGAGTCCACCTCTGCGCTCCTACCTGCTCTGCATCATTTCACCTCATCATGCTCTGTCCATCCGTCTGGACGCGACCGCAGCGTGAGGGGGAAAAGCATGCAGGGGAGGGAGAGGGGAGCACATCCAGAGCCTGAAGTGTTCCCCATCACCTAAGTGTCCCACAGTGCTTTGCAGCTGTCTCGTTGCACTGATTTACTGCCTTCATTCAACCTTCTGAAATTAGCAAACAAAAGGAAAATAACTTAGCATGCATGAGTCTAATCACTGAGGCGGGAATTCCACTTCCCCCAGCCGAGAGAAACTATCTTAAGGGAAGTTGGGGAAACCAAATTTTGCTGTGTTGGTAAACTGGCACGGAAGTTCTCTTTCCCTTCTTTTCTGTCTCTCCCTCTCTCTCTCCCACCATCTTTGTCTTTTCTACCCCCCCCCCCCCCCATTAAAAACACTCCCCCACCCACCTCATGCACTCCCATACATTTTTCACAAAGCTGTCTGCTTGAGCAGGATCCCAAAGAGCAGCTTAGATGTTCTGTTGGCTGAGTTGAGAGCCTGAGATTGATTGCGGCGATGAAACCAGCGCTTCCCGGCTCGGGCCGCTGACCACAGGGGGCGACTGGACAGTCAGGCAGGGGTCAGCCCCACCGCTGGGCTGAGAACAGGATGTTGACGGAGGAAAGAGAGCAGGGGGGTGCACACATATGCACCATGTAACAGCTCATCACAGCTCATGAGGACAAGCAAGGTTTCTGCTATGGAGCTGGAGTCAACCTACTTTCTTTCTCTTTTTTTGCTTCCTGTTTTCATGCTGGTGCTTTCCCTCATTGTATCTGACAATGCTCAGAACTGGATGGCTAGCCCCAGTGTTCAGATTTCTCTCTGGTTCACTGTGTTTTTTCCTATGATGTAGTTCCTTGATATTGGGGCTTTTCCTAAGGGAAGGAAAGAAAGGAGGGAGTTGCTGCTGTAGGTGGCGGCCGGGTGGTCAGACGGAATCAAAAGGAT
>NC_055980.1:2962500-2985000 GCF_018492685.1 Alosa sapidissima
GAGAAATAAAAAATAAACAAATCCATGTGTTCACTTTTAATGATTTCATTTGACAAACTTTCTTCTTTTCCTTTCCTGCCCTTTTCTACTGCTCTATTTGGTCATGTTTTAACAACTGGTATTCATCAGGAACTCTGGCCCTGCCTGCCAGAACTTTTAGACAGAGCTTGTTCGTTTTAACTCTGATGTAGGTTCTGTAATACACACTTCAGAACAAACATTGTCAGTCCACACACACACACAAAGACACAAAGACAGACAGACACACACACACACACACATACACACACACACACACACACACACATAGACAGACAGACAGACAGACAGACAGACACACACACACACACACACATGCACACTCACAAAGATGTACATGCATACAGACACACACGCACGCACACTCACATGCACACACATGCACGAACACACACACACACACACACACACACACACACACACACACACACACACACACACACACACAACCACTCTGTTTCATTTTATCCGTCTTCATCACCTTACCATCCTATCTCTCCTTCTAACTTTTCTCTACAACCAAATCCAAATCCAGATCCAAAACCAAACCTTGCCTGTAAACCCCATCGCAGATGGCAGAATAGCACAACCCACTTAGCCGAGTCAATCCAAATGCCTCCTCTCCTTGACTCTATTGTCTCTTTATGAATTTCACATGCTGTGGAACTGACTCTCTGCCAAAACTTCTCCATGGAGTCTGAGGCCACATATTGATCTGCTCCTCCATCACTGTCTTGTTTACAGCTCTGCCTGTTCTCCCGTTTGCCCTTGTGCGGAGAGACTCCAAATGAAATTATGCATTCAACAACAGCCGAGCAACACGAACGGTGCGAGTCGGATGCGCTCCTTATTCACGAGCTCACCCAAGACGACGGAGCCCGTAATAAGGTGCTGTTTTCAAGCGTGGCTGCCCGAGGCTGGAAGCTGTCAGACGGCTCTCCAGAAGCCTGCTCCTGCTCCCGCTCCACCAGAGAGCATCTCCTCACGTCACGCGTGGCACGCTACACACGCCTTGTTAGACTGACACGGGACGCCCTCTCAAACCAACTCTTTTTTTGGCCCTCTTGAGCTTCATCCTCAGCACAGCGTGCGGAGATCGCCTGGAGCGGTTAGACATCTTGGAGTGCTGGGTCTGGAGAGACAGGACCCTTTAAGCCTCTATCCACAGGCTTAAAGCGAACAGATCGCTGAATTTTTAAATTTTTTGATGTGAAAACATTAATATTAATCACAAAGGAAAGAACACAAGAAGAGGGTGAGGGACAAATAAGAGAGAGAGAGAGAGAGAGAGAGAGAGAGAGAGTGAACCCCAGCACTTGCTTAATCACCCAAAAAGGTGAGTGAAGTGCTCTTTTCTTTTTTTTTTTCAAAAACATCCTGCACCTGTTTAAAACGTGGAGACGGAAGCAGAACACACAGAAACACAAGATGTGTGAGCGCAGCCAAGCTCTTCCCCGAAGCAGCGCGGAGCAGAGAGGATGCCAGGGCAGAACAAAAGCAGAACAAGAGAGAGGAGAGGAGAGGAGCGAGCAGAAACCAGACACTGTTTCAGCTCAAATATTTACAATGGCGTGAGGAGGGCTAAGCTGGGCAGCCACACTGCTAGACCCTTTTCACCAAAAGTGACCTACAGTAGGTGCTAGTACCAGCTCAGTGTTGGTTTGACCTTCAGAGAACCAGTTTCCGTTCCACAGGCTGGAGCAGAGGTGTGGTAAAGGAGAAGATGGCAATCTTAGCCGTTTTTCCTTTGAGACGAACAGAACAGCTAACAAGCTAAACAGAACAGCTAACAAGCTAAACAGAACAGCTAACAAGCTTCCATGTGACTGTCAGCAATATGCCATTCGCTTAAATTTCGCATCCGCTTGTCTTGTGGTACAGCAGAGCAGATTTGTTTATTCTAGAGCACCCAGTCTAGAGAGATGTGGTTAGTGGTTAGTGAGTTCTCGGCACTCAAACTACCTTGGTGAAAAGGAGCTATGTCGGTCAGAGAGGAGAAGGAGCGGCCTTTCTTATCAATAGAAGTCAGCAGGTTCAGATATTTCCACTGAATGTCTACCCATTGTCTTCTACAAAGCCCAACAATGTAAACAGAGACCCTGTTGTCCCCATGTTTCACGCAGACATATTTCAGTCATTTTGTTGCTTGTGGCATGTCCCCATTTACATGGAATAAACAAGTAATTTCTAGACAAAGGCAAAGAGCTACTGTCTAGCGACATTAGCTTCAGCACATACTCTGGCATCCATATGGGCTAACACCCACAAGCAGCACGCAAGAAATCCCACTCTATTCCCAAGCAATCCAGCAGTTTCCCATTAATGATGGCTCTTGTCAGAGCTGTGGTGGGATTTGACTGTATTCAGTGGGGACACTTTCAGGTCTTTGTTTTGGGACACTGATCACTTAAAGCCTGAGTTGTGATGCGGTCTGCATCTGCGGTGTGAATACAGTGCTTGCTCCATCATGGCGGCATGGCACACTCGGTCAGATCGCCTGCCATGGCCACCACCGCCCCGGGGGCCCCTGCATATGTCACTGATTTGTTGTCCAGAGTGCGTCAGCACCGCTCAAAGTGAGGGGTCAAGAGCTGCCAAGAGACAAACGAGGGGGACACTTACTCATTCCTTTCCAGCCGGAGTAGCAGCTGCTCACCTTCTGCCTCCACAAGGACCTGCAGGGATGCGGGATGACCCTGAGAGAGTGACAGAGAAAGAGAGAGAGGGAAAAAGAGAGAAAGAGGGAGAGAGAGAGAAAGAGGGTGATGGAGAGAGAGATGGGGAAATGGAGAGAAAGTGACAGATAGCATAGGTGAACTCAGAGGAACAATATTCATCACAGACTTCATCTTTAGCACCAGCATCTTTCTCCTTTCATTACAAAAGCCATTCGGGGGCACGAAACAAGAACAACACCAATGGCAAGAGCTCTTTCATGTCAGTCGCTGTCTAACGAGATGCTGCTGTTTGATGAAATCCGACAGAGATCTCTCACACGCACACACACACACACACACGCTGAAGACATCCCATCCCAGCGAGCCTCGAGTCAAGCAGAAGGCGCATCATGGTGGGACTTCCGTGTTCAACGCTGAACATAATGGCAGCTTTAGAAGGCAGATTTGTGTGGAAGAGTAATGAAAACACGGCGGAGTTGTTCTACAAGCCGCACACAATCTCTCCCACTGTCTTAGCGCCGTGGCTCACGGGGATTAGCTTTATGTTTCAATTCTAAGTGACATTAATCCATTTTCAACTCCAGGCTCTGAGCGCCTGACTTATGGCTTTGTGCGTGGGGGGCTTAGCATCTAGTTGCACTGTGAAAGGGAATGATAAAAAGGCATTCATCATTTCATTCTCACAGGGCACCACACACACACACACACACACACACACACACACACACACACACACACACACACACACACACTATTTACACAAAGAAGAATACACACATATCAAATGAATAAAAACACATACTATAGGTTAGACACACACACCTCATCACACACACACACACACACACACACACACACACACACACACACACACTATTTACACAAAGAACAATACACACATATCAAATGAATAAAAACACATACTATAGGTTAGACACACACTTAGACCTCATCACACACACACACACCCATACACACACATATACACACACACGTTGAAGACCACACACACACACTCGGACACAGAGAGAGGAAGTGAGTCTTGAGACTGAGCGCAATCCCTGAAGAGAATCAGGTCATTGGTCAGTGGGCCAGGCCTGGAGCCGAGGCCAGCAGGACTAAACAAGCGCTGTGTGGAGAGCAGCGGCCAGCCGGCGGGGCCTTCCATCCGTCCACCCACCCGCCCGCGCCAAACTCATCATTATCATATTGCACAAGGGAGACCCCAAAGTGCCTCTCATCTCTTGCTCCTCTTAAGACCCCTGCGCCGGCTCCCCCACTGCCCCGTTCCCCCTCACATGTCTGGGTGGTCCTCGCGCCCTGTGCGCCCCCCTGCCATACAGACCCTTGCACACACACAGAGAGCGCTTTCTGCAGAGCTGGCATGTTGTTTTAATAACCGCGCTATGAAAACACGACATCAGGGGTAAATGTGCAAAGAAATGCCTAAGAGCAGCACTTTCGCAAACAGATCCTTGTTGACTGTGGCACACGCGTGGACTCTGATTACAGGCCGAGCGCTGGGTCACGGGCCTATCGGTTCCCCCCTCCGCAGAAAGACACATGGAGCCACTTTGAGAAGTCGCTCAACCACATAAGTGCTTTTTATCTATACAGGACTCAAATCCCTAGATTGGCTGAGATCTATACACATCAGGAAACCCACACAGACGAATCACTGGTCAGTGTAAATGACTTCCAATCCTTTCGTGAACTTGCCAAAAGGACTTGGCTTTTGTAATTTTTCTTTCCTGCATTCAGAAGAAATATTACATGTGCAAGGCCGAACGGTTTATACAGTCCTGTACCTTCCAGGGTAACACACACCTTTCTGTTGGAGCATGCCAGGAAAAAAGAATTAACTTGTGAATAGACTCTATAACAGCTCTAGGAAACCTGAGAAATGTTTTAAACATGGCTGGCAGCTGCAAGCACCTTTTTGTCTTTCTGTTCTACTTCTTTTTTTCCCAAAAAGCCATGTCTGGCATGAGTTACTCCAAATACAGTCGAGAGATCCCGAATTTCTTACATTTCATTCACATTCTCAGCCCTTTCTGTCTTTCCCTGTCTCGCTACAGAGAGGCAAACATGCCCTGACTGTACGGTTTCCCCATGTTTGAAATGTCTTGAGGTGAACGTTTTCATTCATCTGCTGGACCCGACACTTTCCGAACAGTTCTTTTTCCAGAAGGGTCCAGGGGGTTCCGGCACACGAGCAGACACTGATCCTGATGTTGAGTTTCCACTCCGAACCCAGACCAAATATTTGCACTCACAAGAGAATGTCTCTCTGTCATCTCCTGTTCTCATACTGTTGCTGTCAACCCTGACCCACTAGTCCTGACAAGTACTTGCTGACAACGTTGGTTTGATTTTATTGTTTTGCTCTATCTATAAATAACTGCCCCCGATTATACCTAACACACCATGACTGAATGATTCAATAGACAAACACATAAAGCTGCAAGTGGTTACTGATGTGCGTGCCCCGTGTGTTTCTGAGCTCTTCTCTCCTCTCACTGACATGAAGACATCCACATGTAGACCTACCAATGACCCCAGGTGGCTGATGGGTCTCCGCCGGCCTCCAATGAGCAGAAGAGGCTCGGTGGTCTGAAGGGGGTGAGGTGGAGGGACAGGCCTTTGCTGACCAGTTAGACCAGCAGGACCAGGTCCAGTAAACTCTGTTGGGACAAAAACAAAAACAGGATTTTAAACAAAACCACATTAAAAAAAAAATCAATCCAACTGTTTCAAATTCATTCGATTTGTTCTATTATTTAGGGGGAAAAATACATCAAAGCACACACTCAATAAAAGCAGGTCAATTTGGTACCAACTGAGCTGTGAACAAAATTGATCACAAATAAGGTAGATGGTGACGAGGCTGCTTCATAACTGTTTGAAAAACTGGTTTCTCAGACTCTCAGAGAGTAAAGAGGACACATTCAGAAATTGGAATCAGTGGTCAGATGGGACGCATTTAAGCCTCCTCACAACATCTGCTTCTTTCTTCAGCTTCCATCCCCTGCCAACAAAGCCCATCTTTAAGAGTGTAACAGCATAGCTACAACTTCACTAATCAATGCCTTCAGACATCAAGGGACAAGACATGTCAGTCTCCATGGAAACCCATTCCCTCCACTCTATCTATTTTGACCCACCCCCCACCACCACCTTCTCTTTCCAAGGCTGATTTCCATAAAACTCTTAAGTAGGAAGCTTGATCAGCCAAAGCGTCGTTCTCCCTCTCTTTTCCTCTCCCTTTCTCTCTCTTCTGTCTCTCTCTCTCTCTCTTCTGTCTTTCTCACTGCCATGACAAGGCTTGCTCGGTGCCCAGGAAGGTGGACTGAGCTGCATCTCGCTTTCAGAGCTCAAAGCTCTTTCCCCACATCCTAGCCTCTCTGCCTGCGATTTATGGCGTGAGCTTTTCCAGAGGACGGAAATCTACAACTACAGAGACTTTGCGATTCTTTGTGGTGTCTTATAAAGCCGAGGCAGAGAGAGAGGCCTTGCTCGCTTTCTCGCCCCAAACAAATCACGTTCCTCTTTCCCACACTTGCATCCTTGATCCGGTGCTGGAGAACCTCAGGGTGGCCAGTGCCTGAGAGGGCCAGATGGTCTCCATCATGCCCTGTGTCCATCCACATCCTGAGTCCACATGAGAAGTCAGCTATACACGCATGCACAAGCCTGACAGTGCAGGCCTGCAGCTCCGGCAGGACTGAGTGATAAACCAATACTGCAAAACTGGGGTCAAGAGCGTTTTCAAACAAAGCCAGGAGTGGATTGTCTCTGCCAGAAATGCAGCTCCTTCTCCAAAGCCTGAGAAGTTACTGGCGCTTCGCTTTTGTTGCCTTCCTGTTTAATGCTCATCATTGTCTGGCCAAACATTGGAGAGCTTGTATGTTGTTTGCTCTCTGTACCTCCGCCAACCTTTTCTAAATAGGATGACATGCTTGTGCGTGTGTCAGTGTGTACAATGTGTGCGTGTGTGTATGTGTGCATGTTTCTGTAAGGAAACATGAGCTGCAGAATAGCTTACATCCACTCTTCTAGTGCTCAGGGGTATTTGCTCCAAAAGAGGCTTAAATGGTTGGGTCAAAAAAAACATAACTCAGTAGTATCTGCCAACTTGTGTGTGAGTGTTTGTGCGGGTGTGTGTTATCTTGTCTCTTCTTGCACATTATTTCAGAGACCTCTGTCTTGGAACACCCTTCATGCTGGTGGGCTGGTGATCATCATCTCTGCCACAGCCCCACAGCGAGAGAGCCAGACTCTTCTAAGGACCAGAGACTGACAGAAACCAGGCGTGTGTGTGTGTGTGAAAGAGCAGCGTTGATGTCTTTGGAGATAAATACACATGCCGACACTCCAAAAAGCAGGAGATGTGCTGGGTGTTGACTCTTTATCTGAGACCAAACTCTCAAGCAAAAAAACCCCAAACAGAACCACCTCAAGCTGATCCGACTGGAGCTGCCGTAATGCTCGGTGAGGGTGAGAGGGAGGTCGCCGCTCTTTTACGAGGGAATTTCAGCCCACAGATGGAATCACCATCACGTTCAAGACCGTTTCGTTCCGATGCCACCCTTTGAAGGCAAGGTTCACAACCGTGGCAAATCGTTTTTCCTGTGCATTAAGGGCTGTCCTCAATGCTCGTCTTTGTTAGCGTGGCGTAATAGCAGTTTTATTCCTCTCTTGTAAACACTCTTATGAGACGGAGACATGCTGCAACTCTATTTCTGTTTCTTACGCCAACCTTTTTAAAAAGTGCAGGGTCTGTGGTGGAGGTGTCTAAGTAGCCCTTGTGAGCTCGAAAGCAATAGAAAAAGCAACCAGATGCAATAAGTGAGTGATAAAACTGGCACCACGGCTTATTAACATGCTCAATAAAGGCAAGTGTAAACACAAGTCTTAATAAATCGTTCCAAACCAATGACTGGCGCAGTGCACAACTACTGTATTGGGGAGAGCTTCAGATGGTCTATTTATATTTCTTCAATAAATTCAATAAAGCATGTGTGTCAGGCGAGTATGTCTCAGTGTGTATGTGTGTGTTCTATTCCAGAACAAACACATTTTAAAAGGCTCACAAATGAGAGTGTTTCATCTCTCTGAAGCTTAATTTTAGCTTCAGTGAAACTTTAATGGCAATCAAACTGTTTCTGCAGCATGTTACTGCAGTGTTTAATTCTTACTTAAGTAGTTAGAAGACCTTGCCAGTTACATAAATGTGACTGACATTATGACATCCCTTTGATCTTCCAGCCATTGCAGGAATACGTTTTAATCCTCACAAGAACAGAGGCGCCGGTGTCATTTCTGAGCTCAGTGTGTGTAATGATCTGATGCTCGGGAGAACTCCTGTTGACAGAGGCACTATCCCAGGAGTCTAGCGATCACTCACCTGTTAAATAACACTGGAATATAAAGAACATTGCTCCAGGTTTTTGTCTTATGTGGTGTGACAACTAGAGCACTTTTATCAACACACCTTCAAAAGAAAACTGTCCATTTTTTCAGAGCTGCAGAAAAAGCCTATAGTGTGTCCACTTCCTTCTGAAGCTTTGTTAAATTGAGGGAGACTGTGAAACAGTTTGGTGCCATCCCTTCCAGTAGCTTCACTGTATGGAACTAAATTAGTCATGTCTAAGACCCAAAGTCCTACGTTTGGAACCATTGCTTTCTCTCTCTCTCTCTCTCTTGCTGTCAGTAGGCTCAGGGTAATTCCTATCTGTCATCTCACTGCAACCAGAATTCAGTGGCTTTCATCCCCATTTGATGACAGCGAGCTCCCACTGGGTATGCGAGTGTGCCCTTCGCATAGCCACATAAGGACTGAGCAGGGTCAACTTTCACTGCCCAAGTCTGCCCCTGGCACCACAGTGCTGGGACTTGTTCTCCAGAAGTCACCCTGCTGAGCAGCATTTGATTAGCAATGGAAAAAAATGATTGCCGACAGCGACAAGAATGATTGTTCTGACTCAACTTTTGAAGGAAAAAAGTAGTGTCTGTATGGTGTGTGTGTGTGTGTGTGGAAGGGGGGAATTTGAGAGAGTTAAAAAAAGAAACAGCAGTTGGCAATAGAAACAAGATGGAGTCTCGGTTCCAGCATCTTTTTGATCCGGGGAAGGGATGGGAAAGCCTGGGGTTCAAACATAGACCTTGGCGGAAGAGGAGGAGAGGGTTTAATGAGAGCATACTGATCCAATCACGCCACAGTCAGCCATGGATGAATGATTCGCCATTGAAAACAAATGTCTCCAAGAAGTATAGAGGGGAGGACGCAGATAGGGCCCAGACAGCCCCCAGTCTGGCAGCAAGTGTGCGATTCACAGGTATTACACGCTGACGGACGCTCTCGGACATTTCCTTTTCCGCACGCCCATTCATTCCAGTGGAACTAAAAAGGAGAGTGGGGCTGGAAGCTATGCCTGGGACTGTGCTGTTGCCTCATTAGTGAACATCTGTTTTGTCAACTGCACATTAGTGTCTAATGCAGAAGGAGTCAAATAAACTCCTGATGTTGAAAACCAGCTCATGCATTTTAATGCCTCATAGTTTAGGTTGTGATCAATGTTGACATTTTGATTGAATATCATTAATGAACTTACTCTTGGAAAAGCAGACCAGACAAAATAGTTTAAGGGGCGAAAACAACAATTACTACTGAATACATCATTCATTAACAAAGTATGTATGTTTCATTAGTTATTCCCTGAAAACACTTCCACTCATATCCTTCGTGTTGAAGAAAGCACCACAAATCCATCTTCACTGCTTCCCCATCCATACGAAAACACACAAATCAGCGGCAGGGCTTAGTGGGCCTTTATCAGCTGTTGTTCCTCTGGCTAATCTGCTCTTCCCTGGCCCTGCGGAGTGAGGATGTGGGGCGGGGAGGAGGACCGCAGGGCTAAATCCAGTGGGCGGGTGGGTGTTAATGTTGGCCTTCCTCCATCCTAAACAACTCAGCCAGTAAGGGGACCCTGGGTAAACAGTCTGCAAGTCCCTGTAGGAAGCCATCGTGCCTGGTGGTGACATCACTGGTAACCTAACACAGGGCACAGGAAGACCTCCCCATTTCCCCTTTGGAGTGGCGTGAGCGAGAGAAGGGGAGATCCCTCCATCTTGTGCCCCCCTCAGCGCCCCGCTCTGCCCCCACACCTTCAGCTGTCCGATGGGACTGAGGGCGGAAGCGGAGGGGGAGCCGAGTCACGTTCCACTTCCAGAGCAGAGCCTCTGGCCCCGCCGCAGCCCAGCGTCCCATGGCCTCTGGGAGGGTCGGCTCGCCCTGGATGATGTCTGGCCTCATGGCTGTGGCGGTCAGTCTTACTTCAGGGCATTGGAGGATTGTACATCAAGTGATTCGTTTTAAGTGGAGAAATAACTTAAAATAACGTACACATTACATATCCCCCAAACAGTTTAAATGCAAGTTTAAACGCTTTTCTGTCTTACCCCCCGCCCCCCCGGTCTCACACATTCATCATCTCTCACGACTCTCTTCAGCGTGCGCAAATGGGAGAGAGAAATGAGGCCTCACACATCCTGTCTCTGGCTGAGTCAGGCACAAGGTCACAGAGACAATAGACTGGATGTCCTCCGGTGCCAGTCAATGTGTGATGCCACTTCACAGAATTGTTGTCATCCCTTTTGGTAAGTGCCCCCTGTTCCACGTTATGGTTTCCGACTGGCGTTCAGCTCCCAGGCTGGCACAGCTCTGTATGGCCAAAATAAGCACGTGGCTCTAGCGCTGACTCAAAGGAGTGCAGAAGAGCCCTTTATCCCACAAAGCCAGTGGATCTATCACAGCTGTGTTGTCCACATCAACCATTCAGCTGGGGCTCAAAATGACAACGTGTCATTTCCAGTGGCGAGGGGAAGAGTGAGCACACTTTATGGCCATCTCCGGCCCCCAGGGATATACACAGCAGTCAAGAGTGGCGGACTGCACTGAGAGGGAACAAGTGAGATAACATCAAACTGTCACACTTGACCGATTTCCACTGAGGTATGGGATCATAAACGTCCTGGGCACAAGTGTGCTAACGTGGCTCTGCCTGTCTACTGCTTCGTGCTCAGATCATTCTGCTGGGATTATACACACAGTGAACTGAACGCACGTCTGGTTCTACCAGACTAGATGTGTTTGGCCATTATGTCTGACTGGAAAATGCCTTCTGAATTTAGCAAGTGCACATAAAGTCAAACAGTCAGCGTTTGTTGAAAAACACCCCATGACAAATTCGCACTGAAAAGGTTATAGTGATCTGGCCAGAGATGGCATTTTGCTGCTGGCACGGACCCAGCCAAGAGGAGCGGCCTATCAGGGAGCGGCGTGCCGAGGCGCAGGAGGCACAGGCTGTCAGGCTGAGGACCACCCGCCCACCAGCATGTGTGGGTGGGCGGCTCGACCTGCCTCCAAGTGCTGCAGGCCCGCCGGGTGTTGGTGAGGAGAGCCAGAGCGGCTCAACTCCGATAACCTCCCAGGTTATCACGGGTCAGCGAGGTAGGGAGTATGGATGACACAGAGGGACAAAACAAAGACGGGAAAAACATAAACAGAGACAGAGGGATAAGGAGGTTCTGCTATTACAAATGACCTTGAAATTATACACTATGTTTCTTGCTCGTTAGCTTCCTTATTCCATTCATGTGTATCTCCGTATTTCCCGTGTGAGCTTCTTATCATTTAATGTCACTAAAGCAATAAGCTTTGGCTGATAGTGATTGACTGAAGATATTAAAGTCATGCCAATAAAGGGCCCGGAACACCATGCATATGGACAGATGATGGATCACCTGTGTGGACACACACCTGAGCTTCACACACGCCTTGACCTGGAGAAAGCACACACAAGCAGTAGGGCTTTGACTTTTGCCCAAAAATCATATTCAAAGTTTGTTTGTTTATTAATATTAAAATTCGAATATATTCGAATTAATTAGAATATATTCGTATTAATAATATTTTAACCATTAAATGTCTTCAGTAAGACCGATATTGGTATCAAACTTAAGTTCTATATGTTCTGTCCACCAGAGGACAGTATCAGTCAATGTCAATAGACTAGTGCAAGAAAGGCTGAGTATTTATGTGTGTGTTAAAATTGTTATTATTGAGCATAGGGCCGGGCGATAAAACGATAGCGACATGTAATCGATATCAATAAAAAATACGTTCGATAGAACATTCATAATTAAAAGCAACACACACCTCCTGCCTTACGTTGTCCATAAATAAATAGGCTAAATATATCTTGCATTGTAGAATGTCAAACTCTACCAGAGTAGGCGATAGAAGTAGGCCTACCTCAACACAGACTCTCCTTGCCCCGTGCACTCTTTCTCTCTCCCTCTCAACAGGCGCATATCTCCTCAGCATGTACATGTAATCCAAACATTAATCGTGTAAGACGACTGGCTAAATTGCTATTAAATCCGGTTAGCATCATTAGCACGCTGCATGAATTTGTTCAAAACTGTTGCATCTAAATTGACTGCTAAGTTCTAATTATCTCAATCCCGATGCAAATGGAAAAGTATTTTCCAAGACTCAAACGGGCCTGTCCCAAGGAGAAAAAGTATTAATTTGAAACTTAAACACACGTAGGGAAACTGAACAGTCTAACCAGACTATGATAAACTAGCAAATTAAGCTAACGTTAGCCTACTTTGTTTACAATATTTCCAGGCTTCAACCAGTGCTGCTTTTCATTCAGACTTATCTGCACATTTATTTATTTGAGTGTTTTTCATTGCCATTTATTTTCCCTGTTTGCTTTGATTGATAACTGAGGTGATTAAAATCAGAGGAAGGTTAAGTTTAAAATAAAAGTGTCTATTATGTCTATGTGTGAGCTCATTAAGCACGAACCAGCCAGGATGCTAACATCACCTACAGGAGCCCAGATGACCAATAATAGCCTTGCTATGAGCTCGCGATTTTACTTCACCAGGCGTGAAAAAAACCTCGGAATCTGAATTGAAAACAACGTTTACAACCAAATACATTTATAGAAATTATCTCCATAGGCTACAGGTTCGAATATTAAGAGATCCCTAAAATTCGTTCGAATATCTTTAGTTTTTAAAATAATCGAATTATATTCGAATAACGAAGTTCGGAGTCAAAGCCCTAACAAGCAGTAGACTCCAGCCAAGCACAACCCCCCCCCCCCCCCCTCAATGATCTGTGATTTCTTACCACTGTGAAATCTAAATGTACACGTCTTCACGGATAACAAAAAGGCAGAGAGGAGTGTGAGGACATGCATGACGGCCTGCTCCTGCTCTGGACAGGTCTGAGAGGTGAGACATGAAAGAGAAAGCATCCATCTTATTCACACATGGAACATCACAAGGGCTATTGATAACATACTTCTAATCTAATAACTAAATGTATTATCCTTAATAGCTGCCTGACCTGACCTCTTTGAACCGGTGCTTTATTGGTGTTTATAGAAACTATAAAAAGGTCAGGAAGTGACTTGAGCCATGGACGGATGCCTGGAGCAGCGCTAGTTAGCATGTAGCCTGAGGGACACATTTGGCCTTCTGTTGAATCTCTGACTGTTGTTACAATTATAATCATTATTATACCTATTCCTATTGACACAGAGCAAAACTATCCCCAGCCAAAACCCCCATTCACATCTCCAATATGTAGAGGCAGGCCATGATCAGAACTCGTCAGCAGTTCAACTCAACTGCCGGGATGCCAAAATCAATGTGGACCATGCAGGACTTCCAAAAACTTAAATGGCGAGAGGCAGAACTGCTGAGAGGGAGGAAAGAGACTATGGCAGGACATTTGGAAAGAGACTATTGCTAAGGTGAATATTGGTCTTTATTTTTATTACAGAATACATAGACCAAAATCGGCTTGCACTCGGTGTGACTTTACAGAGTTCTCTTCATTCATTCTGGAAACTTGTTTATGTTGGTTTATCAACAGAGGAGAGAAATCATACACTCAGTGAGAGCTTTGGCTATGAGTAAACAGTGCTGTGTTTCAAGATGACAGAAAAACCATCAGCAACATTTCATGCCAAATTAAATGGACATGGATATGCACTCAAATTCATTCTAAAATATCTGTCCTGACACTCATGACAAGACAAAACAACAGCTGGTCCATTTGCTCTTCTACATCAATACATGCTGTTTTCAGCAACTAAAAATACATGCAGTGTACCGGTTGTTTTAACAATGCATGTGGACAAAACCTAGGCATGTTATCTTTTAGATATGTAAACTCAAGATGTTTTAGATATGTAAACTCAAGTTCTAACACTAAGGGAGGGCTCTAATTTAAATGGCAAAGTGAGCATGTAGGCAAAGTGCAACATCAGACAACAAGCAAAGTGCCTTGTGCATGAACTAAAGCTAGTGTGTGCTGTGTAGGACCATTATGTTACCCCATCAATGTCTGCACTTAGGATCCTGCTCATGGTATGGGATTAAGTTATTAAATTAGCTTTAGCTAGACCTTAGACTTTGCACTTTACCCATCGTTTACATTAGGGACCTATGCATGAATGTAACATGTTACATATAGAAATGGAAGTTGTGGCTCTTGGGACCGGAGTAGCTTCACCTCGTGGCCCCAGAGCTTTCTGATGTGGGGAGCCTTATCCTTCAATAGAGTTGGGATTAGTGGGACCATCATGACCTTTCAGTTTCTAACTACTACCAGCCGCTGACTAGATTTGAGCAAGATGAGCCGTCTGAGTGGTGACAGAGACGGGCTAGTGGGAATGTGTTGCCCTCTGACCCCATCCCAGGGTGCATCTGGAGACCCTGCAAGAGGTCAGCAGGGGGCTGAAGGGTTAAAAGAAGCCCAGCTGTAACACATTCAGACTTGGGCCTGTCTCTCCAGGCAGCTCAAGCGCTTTTCCAGACCATGTATAAAAAGGCCATCTGGGCGGCAGAAGCCCCCATGTAAGATTATCTGCTCAGATGAGACAGTCCAGCAGAACAGTGGTCTCCTTTCCCTGTATGCTCTGCTTGCTGGAGGATTCCTTTGCCTCAGTGAGGGAGCTGAATTTAAACAGCTGTTGGGAGACACTGGCAGAGAGAGTCAACAGCCAGACTTTTCGCTTTGCTCAAGTTGTTTCAGCCTGCGCTCAATCAACTCAAAGTCCTCCAAGGTCCGGGACCCGGGTGAGCGGCCATGAGAGAAAGACAGAGAGGAACAAAGAGACAGATAGAGAGTGGGCGCCAGTACGCGAGCTGACAGATGCTATGAAGGCTGGCCTAGAAAGGAATATGGACACAAACTGTGTCAACTGTCGACAGAAATTATTGGAGTATCCTTTTGGAGGGAAGGAGTGAGAGCGGAACATGGAGAGATGACCCAGAGACGAGCTGCCAGCACCGCTCGCGGCTGATCTGCCTCAAAGATGCATACCGACCGAGCGGAATTGTTTGAGTCATTGTGACCTAAATGGTCAATCATAGTCATTAAAGAAATATATGTTTAAAAAGCATGCTGCACACACATGCTCGTAAAGGCTGAGCACTGGTGATTTGCACTAATTTTCCCACTCTCCTTGAACTCTTACGAGACACTCCATGCTGTTTTCAGTACAATCTCATCCGGCTTCAATCTGGAACACGGCAGCCCTTTGGAGCACCTGTTCACATAGAAACCTCCAGGGCTTTTTGGCTCAGTCAGTCTTATAATGGCTCCAGCCAGGTAAAGGCTTCTCACAGAGGCTTTGTCTTTCCTCACAACAGGGTGTATGATGGGAAGATGCACTTCCCACAATACTTAAGTGGAGTCTCACTGTTCCCTTCCCACAATACTTAAGTGGAGTCTCAGTGTAATAATACACTTGATAACCTTGGAAACCCTGGTATCCATGTATTTCTGGTTCCCTCACAAGCTCCAGATGAATGGGATTTCAGAGACCTGTGAACTGTGGGCATGGCACAGTTGGCTCAGTTGCTGTGTAGGGTGGGTCTTAAGTCCATCGAATGTGGGTGAAGTGAATATGGGAAGGTTTAGTCCACTCACTAATGGATGGTTACATTCCGGCAAATGAATAGCTTAATGACCTGACCAGAGCATCAAGTTCAGAGACTTCACAAATGGGGCGTTCACCTCGTTGTCACGTCAACGCTTAGACCTGTTTCAGACCCTGCTGTGAATGTCAGCACTCTCTCTCAAACATAGAGCTTTCCACCTCCAACATGCGCTAAAGCGCACGCACGTCTCGAGCTCTCCTGCAATCTCATCCACACCTACAGTCATAGTGATTAATTCCGATCAATTTCATGAACAGCTTAAGTCAACTTTTGAGCTTCAGTGCACATTAACGCACCGCAAAATGATTTGTCCTTTAGCCTATTAGACTCGTGCAGGCAGCTCAACTATACTACTAACTTTACATCAATAGCTTTAAATATTGCAACCGACTAAATTAGCTATTAAATTCCCTTGATTATTTCTTGTCGACTTCGACACCTCTTCAGTACAGCAATTACCATCAGAAACGCCACCCATTTGTGGACCTTTAATGAGAGAATGCTGATGATACATCGCATTTGCATTACCATGATGCGCACTGTATCATCACTCCAAGACGATTTCATTATGATGATCATGGTGATCAAAGCTCGCGAAACGATCCATGGGTTTATATTATATACTAGCCTATATCCAATGCCTTTATTCATTCTCCGTTACTCGTGCAAATAGTAGTACCCTACATTAGTGGAGTATGATATTATATTACACATTATATATAGGTTACAATATAATGCAATGTTTCCCTCCCCACTCATAGGTTATAAAAAAATAACATTTGTTGTGACCAATGTAGACCTGTCTATAAAACATTGTGATGTAAAGGTAGCTAAACTAAGATTTTATCTTGAGAAAAAACGGCTTAAATCTACAAAAACGATAATATTTTATTATTAAACTTACCTTTAGGTATCTTGAATGGCAAGCTGCCACAGAAACAAGTTGTCATAGATATGACATGAAGTGCTGTCAGCAGCGCAAACTTCTGGGTCCACCGCCGGTTTGACATGTTGACCGGCTTGGGATGAGCGGACAATCCAAGTATGTCACGGCAGCGCGACCATAATATACAGTAGAACAGCTGATGTGCAAGACCTAAACCACTTCCTGAAATATGATCAACTACGAGAAACCGTTAGAAAATCCTGGACCGACTCACTCACCGCTCCAACCAACCTCAGGCTCAAAGTTTCCAATTGGAATATCGTCTTAACAGAAAATTATACCTAGCCACCTCAAATGTTAAAAACACATTTTTTGAAGGAAAACAATATGTGCATCGGGCCGATAATCTGGATAGGACCGACGCTGGCTGTAAAGCAATTTACAGACGAACAAAGTGTTGTCTATGAATACAACCATGTGCTGCATGCGCGGATCTCCTCCAGGTCCTAAAGCCTCCCCGTTCAAACTGAGCTGATACCACATCGGTGTAACAAAGATACTGCACCCCAATTTAAACGATGTACAAGGGGCAAAGTCTGGCAACAAGCAAAGTGCCTCGTGAACTAAAATTATGCTGAAGGCTGTGGGACCATTGGGCTGACTTGATGTTCGCGTTTGGGGTCTTGCATATGGTAGCCTAATGGATAAGCAAATACACTTTTGCCACATTATCAAATTAGATTTAGTTAAACTGTAGACTTTTAATTTGGATCATCAGTTAAATTAGGGCTCAAACATGTTCAACCTTTTAATAGCAACTTCATAATTATTTTTAGTTATACCCATATTCATATTAAAATGTGGAAAAGCAGTCACTTTATTATAGGCCTATATTTTCTACTCATTTTCAACAGCAGTCAATGTCATCATAGACATTTTAATTGTTTAATTGTTAACAAGTCACATTAGATCAGTGAATCAGATGTTGTGCAGTTTTGCGCTGTGTTTACTGTGTTTGTATTGGCTGCTGCATTCTGCCATATGGTGTGCCACCTCACGAGTACGTGCAGAACCTGTGCAGATGTCAGAGGCTCAGGATTGCTCATGTTGGCATCTCAATGTGCCTGGCGCCAGGCAGGAATTAAGCAACCCACACACAGACACATGCGGCACGTCAAAAAAGTGTCTCGGAGAGAGAGACAGAGATCAGAGAAAGGGAGAGAGATCATTTGTTTTTAATGCCTCTCTATCTTAATCATTTCATCATACCCACTAGGGCTCCCGGGAATTTAGCTGAATTTTGATGAGAAAGGAGGACTGAACGAGCCAGAAGTGGTAGGCTAGCTCACCACCAGTTCCTCTTCATATCACCGAGAGACTGTTAGTACAGTAAGAAAACGCATATCCACCTTGACTGCTACTGACCTCTTTGTGTGCTCAAGCAAAACTCAATATCTCCCCCCCCCACCCCTTTCCCCTCTCCCCTCATGCTCACTCAGTCCAATCCAATTCAATTCAGTCCGCTCTATTGACATGCCAATTACACATTTGCATTTCCATAGTCCAGTATTATTTGCACACAGAAAACAGCATCCAACACATGGATTCAAAATGAGAAAAAATGTTTCTCCCCACTTTCTCACTCGATCATAAACAGTATTTATAGTAAAAACACACTGCCAGTTTCAGAGTGAGTAATCAGTTCTGTATTTGCAGGGAGAAAGAGCCCAAGTCTGTGTTTTTTCGTAGGCCTTGTTTGATCATACCTTTACCATGGCATCATTGCGCTCAGAGCACACTCCTTAAGTCTCTGGTTTGGACTTCTAATTATTCAAGGCGTTTCTGGAAGCCACACACGCACATGCGCATACTCAGGCACACACATAGGTTCAGCCCTGCGGATTTCTTATGAAAACACAGCTGATTTGGTTCCATGTGTGGGTGACTCCCTGAATCTGCTCCCGTGGGTGCATTCACAGTAGGGTATCGGGGAGGTAGAGAGGGAATATGAAATGGAACCCAGCTGTGACTAACTGCTTCGTGGGACGTACTATAATCTCCTTAAAGCCAGTGTATATGTGTGTGTGTGTGTGTCCAGTGGTGGCATGACACACACCCATCTGTCCACGGGCATTCGGTTCAGGCATGGGGACATATTTCTCTGTTGTCCCCTCAATTTCACATCTGTAATGATGCTTCTCATCTCAAACTGTTAGATAGCCTCTCTCTCACCCCAATCAAAACTTCACATGTGATAAAGCATATACATCAACTTAGTGAAGGAAAAACACTCCGAATGCATAAATATTCTATAAGCAACCCCAATATCTACAGGGAACATCTTGGGTGTGTCTAAATGTATGTATTGAAAATTCTCAGCTATAAATTGAATCCTACAGACCATAGAGCTTGACTTATAGGGGCTCTGTGTTTTTCTACTCCCCTCAGATCACAGGGCTGTAGAAATGGGAGTGCTTGCCAGGGTTGTCCTGCAGTATTTCACCACCACTCTTCATCTCCACTCAAAGGTGCTGCTGATGTGCAATGTCAAAGCGCAGCACATGGACTGAGCGTATTCTCAGTCTGTCGCACATTTATTTTGAGAGGGCCTGTCAAATGTTCAAGAAATGACATGTTAAAATGATCCCCAAATACGCTCTCCTTAAAAAAGAAATCTCGTAAAAATATGTTAATATTTCTTGTGACACCATAAACAAGCTCTAAAATTGGTTGGCCTAGAAGGCAGAAATCTGTTCAGTGAGTCGCTCTAATATGACTGAGATATGAAAAACAAGCCTGAAACTAAACAGGCCAGGAGGAGCATATGAAATATTCTAAAATAAAGCCTCGGCTAAACCTCCCTATCCACTTATGGTACAGGAATAAAAGCTTATTGCATAAATGGTGAAAGAAGCACGGATATGAATTGTAGCAAGAGGGAAATTGTTCAATAAAATAACAGCGACCATATTTTTGTGGTTCTGCTTCAAATGAAAGTATGATCCTATTCTTGGTCATGTTGACCAACCTCCGAGGCTTTCCCAAGGGTAAGTAAAAATTGCTACTGCTTTGATTTGTGATCTGTGCAAAAGGCTAGTATGGGAGAGGTCTGTCCGTTTAAGGCTTATGATAAGAGGGACTCATCTAAAACAGGCATGGCTGCTCATCCCACATCCCCATAGCCTGCAGACAATGGCCTCATTCACCAGGGCTGTGCACTGAGTTCCATGAGCAGGGGATTCCCATTTGGAGGGGTCAAATACTTGGAGCCCTAAGCTAATGGCTAACAGAGAGGGAGTGCCCCTGTTTATATGGTTTTCCACCCCATCAGGAGCCTAATAAGGTAAACAGGAGGACCCCAAGGGTTAAGGCAATGTGGCTCCTCAGGATGCCTGGTTTCCATTACTTTACCTGCTTCATATCCACCTACTTCTACCACAAGAGGACACCGAAGAGCAGGAATTGAATCACTCTCATTGTCTTTATCACATATGAATCTCACCCGTGTAGCAGGACAGCAGAGAGATGTCAATTTAATGACACTTTGAATTCAGTTCAGAATGCAGAGATCCTGTGTGGTCCTTATGGATATGACATCACACATATAAATTGGGTTACACACAAAGGACACACACTGCGGCACAGCAGCGTTAAGTAACATGACTTGATCGCATTAGCTATGCTGCATTTGAATTTATATTATATTATTATGATCATATTATGTTTTATGGCCAGTCCAAGAACATGTTCCTCATTCAATTGAGATGATGTGTTCACATTATAGAAGGTCTCTAGCACATTCATTTGCACCCTAGAACAGACACCCAGGTAAAGCTTCTCCAGAGCCATAGAGAACATCATATTATCAGCATGAAGGACATGTCTGTGTCTTCACAACCATCTCCAAGGCACTGGCTGGTTCCTCTAGGCAACCCCTGTTCACGTCAAACCATTTGTCCCCCTCCTCCGTGATACTGTCTGTGGAGTGGGGTATTGTGCATATAGCATGAGGGAGCCACTGGAGGTGCAGCTGCTGGCGTGGGTGACGAGGATTCCAGATGTTTCCAAGGAGAGGTCCGAGGGAAGAAGGTGAAGGAGCTCTGGTCTTTGGTGGATCCTCAGTCAGTGCCTCTGTGGAGGAGTTGATCCAGCAGTTTCTGCAGAGAGAGAGTAATGTACACACCACATTCTCAGGGCTGGCCAGGAGAACGCTTCCCAAATGTAACTCAGGTGAAATTTATTATGTGAGTTATTCTGTCCATGACACCTACTGCACTGAACATAAACGTGTAGCCAATTAAGAATATCTTGCTCTGAACACTTGGGCCAACCACTAAATCTAATTAAAATGACTTATTACACATCCATAAACAATCCTATCAGGCATGCACACATTGAAAATGAGGTGTGGCTAACTAGCGAACTCCAAAGTTATGGTCTCTGTTTATCCCAGGGTGACCCTGTTTCTCTCCCACTGGTTTATATTCTTTCAAGCATAATGAAACCGACTGAATCAAAGCCCTAGAGCTGCAGACTCCCCTTCCAGGGCCAGCCAGAGCCACTATCTCCCTGAGTCAGCTGGGGCGAGAGCGAGCTCCGTGGCCAGGCCTGCAGGTCTCCCCGGCTGGACGTATTACAGGGGGTGGCAGGATCCCTCCCAGCCGGCATGATCCTATGGTCCAGTGAGCCGCGCGCAACTGAGGGGGGTCTGGACTGGCTAGGAGAGAGGTGTGTGTGTGTGTGTGTGTTGCATGTGCATCTGTGTGTGAACTAGGAGAGGATTGGACATGGACAAAGGAAACAACAGGGCTATAGAGGGGTCATCAGCGAGAGGGGGAAAATGGAGGATGAGATGTGTGTAGCACGTGTTGCTCTGCTCATCAAGGGTCAGTGGTCTGCACATCGCTGTGTCCATATGTGTGTACAGGCATGTGTGGGTGTGTATGTGTTTGTGTGCATGTGTGTGTGTGTGCATGTGTGTGTGTGTGTGTGTGTGTGTGTGTGTGTGTGTGTGTGTGTATGGCCTCTTGCCTTGCCCTGCAGGTCTACTGTGCCAGGCCATTGGCAGTAAAGACTTGTTTGTTCCTAGCGGAACACTGGGCCCATACACTCCCAGCACAATAGAGCTGCTCAGTGTGGCCCCATGTGCCTGGCCAGCACAGAAGCCCATGACCCCTGCACACACCCCCACCACCAAACTCACTCACTCACTCACTCACTCACTCACTCACACAAGTCACAGCATGGACACTTATACACAATTCATTTGAAACAAGACACAACTTTCACAGCTCATCACTGTTAAAAAATCATAGCAAGCTAATCATATTATTTAAAATGCATACTCTTTAAAAAACAGTGAGGTATATGGGGGTTGAAATTAGCCTGGGTTGGGAGTGGTACATTTCTGATATTAAGATGTTTATTATGCATAATAATGTTGATGTTGGCTTGCAATTGAAAGATGGAAATCCTGACTACACTAAAAGCAGCAGACCAAAAGGCCTGTTTCAACTCTGCACATTTCTGTACACATTTATTAAAAAATAACTTTGTTCTTAACATTTCTGAAGGCAGGTTATGTGTCCCTTGAGAAATGGTTGATAGTCTGGCTAAATGAGCTGTATCTTGTGAATAAATTCTCAGACATTCTCTTGAGGCTCTCAACATTTGGAGAAAAACAATTGTCCAGACCTACCAATAATAAGAACTATACAAATTAAAGGGTGTTACTCAAATTCCTAGCTCCAAATTATTTCAAAACATCTGCTTATAGACATCTGCTTATAGGCACAGGTGTTACTTGTGTTATTGTCCATATGTGTGTACAGACATGTGTGGGTGTGGGTGTGTACTGTATGT
>NC_055980.1:2995000-3037500 GCF_018492685.1 Alosa sapidissima
TCGCTTCTCTCACTTTATTTCATCCTGCTTTCATTTCGTTTCCTTTATTCCATACACACTGCTCAGTTGCTGTCCCTATGCTGTCGTTCTCTCTCCAGTCATTGTTTATTGAGCAGATACATTTGATACAGTTCTTAGCCTCAGTAGTAGAGGGATCTGAGGCACACAAGCGCTTGTCCTTAGAGCAAACACTCCATTAGCGTGCTCTGCTTACAGAACAAACAGCAAAGACGGAACTGCTGAGTGTGTGTGTGTGTGTGTGTGTGTGTGTGTGTGTGTGTGTGTGTGTGTGTGTGCGCACACGCAATGTGTGTGTGTGTGTGTGTGTGTGTGAGGGTGTGAGGGTGCATTTGTGTATTTGTAATGATTGTACAGTACAGAGAGGTTTGTCCAGAATTCAAAGTGAAGAGGAAAGAAGATCAAACAAAAGATTTCAGGTTGTAGAATGTAGAATGTCAAATGTCAAAAAGAAAGAAAGTGAACATATTTTATTACTTGTAAATAAGTTTTTGTTGTATGTTGTATGTTTTTTTCCTAATGCTATTTCAGTTATTGTATGGCAGTCTATTCCAATATTGGTGTGCAATTACACTTCAGCTGCATCATATGTGACTGTGCTTCCCAGCTTCCCAGCCTAAACATAGCACAAACAAACCCTTCAGACATCTGCATCTGTTCTGTCACCAACATAGAAAAACAAGCTGCATGTTTAATCATTTGAGTGAAAGAACAAAGTGACTACCTGAACAAGAAGGCCTGAGGAGGAAGTGGCAGCGGTCGGTCCTGGCGGCACACACGTCTTGACAGGGGCGGTGGCCGGACACCTCTCTGCTGCTCCATCTGTGTACAGACCAACAAGAGTCGGGCTTAGTGACGCCACGTCCCACCATGACACCATGGCTCCCTCGCTCCCTCCCTCCCTCCCTCCATCCCACACTCTGGCCCTCTGTTGACACCATCAACAGCTGCCGGCTGCTCCCGATGAGTATGGGCCCTGCGTCACCGCGGGCCATCTCGTGGGCAGACACAGCGACATGACAGGTGAGCATTGTGCTGTTGCCATGTCAGCCGAGAGCGACGCCCGGCTGCCTCTCAGATTTCAGTGTCTGGCTGCTGTTACCATGGTGACACAGAGAACTCATGTTGGGACTTTTTTTTTGAGCAAAGGAGAACACAAAGTACTGAGAAAGAAAGAAAGTGAGAAAGGAAGAAGTGGTAGGACAAAGAGGAAAAGCAAAGGAAACAGCCTCTGTTTTGCTTTGTTTTGTGTAGTGATATTAAAAAGGTGGTTTCTTTTGAGGTGACACATTCCTGTAGCTGCAGGGAGAGCAATTCAATTCAATTCAACAAAGCTGACCATAGAACCTCATTTTTCTTTTTAAAAAAAAAACTTTTGCACCAGACAAACTCTCTGTACAATGGTGTTTTGTCCTGCCTCGGTTGGACATCCCTGCAAGGCTGATCATGAGGATGGAGGAAACGAGGAAGCTGGGGAAATGTCACACCAAATGTCTCCGTCAGCGCAGGACGGCTCCAGATGACTGAGTCAGAACCTCTGCTAATCGCAATCACATGAACTGGCACCCTCTCACTGTTTGCCTTTGTCTTTTGCATGCTGAGGATGTTCGCCATTCCTGCAGAGGAAGTGATGAACTCGATTAAAGCTTCTGTTGTTCCTCGCAGAGTCAACAACTAGCCGGTGCCAGCCCTGGCAATGGGCAGAAAGTGCTGGACGAGGATAGCATTGTTTTCCGTACAAATGTGATCGCAGCCAACAGGTTACATTGTGGTGCAGCACTTATACGCGCAAGTGATGACACTACCTTGCTAGGATACATGTCTTCTATTCATGGGATCAGATCCCACTGTGGGACTGACATCACACAAACACAGAGTAATAACACAGAGGTGAAGAAGAGCTGTAAGAGTTGAACAGAGAAAAACAAGCTCTATAATGTGATGTGAATTGCCTGAGAAATTAGCATTGTAAACATGTCATACATTTGTTATCATGAATAAACATATAAAATGAGTCTGACAGAAGTGACGAGACCACTCAGAGGGAATCCTCGTTCTCTCTCCCTGTTAAAAATCACATTTGGAGAGGATGACACGAGGAAGCAGCAAGAGACCTCCGGAACTCCCAGACTTCCCTGGACGATTGTCATGTCTATATGAGATGAGACAGAATTCTATATGTCGACATTTCCCCAACCCCCCCACCCCCCACACACACACACACACACACACACACACAAGATGGAATATCCCGTCTTTGCATATGCCATTCCTTCTGTTTTTGACTGACAATATTGTAGAGCCTGAGGCTTCAGATGAGATGCATAAATGAAAATGGACACAGCTGCCAATCATCTTGCTGAGCAGTGCCACCATAAGAGAGAAGCCTGAGGGTAGCTGTCCTAGTCTGAGGCAGGAGCTGGGGGCTCAATGGCAGTCTGCTGTTCTGAAGACAACATGCAAGACTATGAGCTGCACCTCTCTGAAGGTGTCCTCACCGGAACAAGCTCACTTTTCCATTTACACACGGCTAATTGGGTTCCTCAAGCACTGGAGTAGATACAAATGTACCATCCATATGGTTGCAATTGAAGCATTTGCAGTGTGATAACAACAAAACACATGCATATAGAAATAATTTATGTGTGACTGGCAGGCAAAGATTTCTTTGTCTTTTGCTCTGCTGCCAACTCTTATTTCAATGTCATCCAAAACTACAAGACAAACAGGCGAGCATAAACATAGTTTCAGACTTGCTTAGATACACTCTCAATTAGGAGAGCTTGCTCAGGCTAGAAAAAGCACATAAGCGGCCCTGTGTGTTTAGCATAGCAGTTCTATTAGCGCTTACATAATTGTCACATTATGTGTCACCAGTCTCATCTCAAGAGCATGTCCTTCTGTTGTTTGTCTGGCAACTCTTGGTAAGCATGAAGCCACACAGAATGTCATAAGATCTCAAATTGACTGAGCAACCCCTCTGTTCTCCACACACATGGCAGGGTATCTGGGTCAGAACACACACACACACACACACACACACACACACACACACACACACACACACACATACACATACAAATACAGAGAGAGAGAGAGAGAGAGAGAGAGAGAGAGAAAGAAATGATAGCTGTATGGTGAATATGTGTGAAACCGTGTGTGTGTGTGTGTGTGTGTGTGTGTGTGTGCGTGTGTGCGTGTGTGTGTCTGTGTGTAAAAAACAACATCACCATCAGCATAATAATCAGCATGTAAACCATCAGAAGAGCAGAGGAGAGCACTCAGCCACCACCTGCAGAGAAGAGGCTCGTGTCGGCCATGTCACAACACAGCTAAACAGGAGAGAGAGAGATGAAAGCTCCATGCCAGCTATTTCTACTTTCACCCCCTCTCTCTCCCCACATATTACTCTCTATGTCTGCCTTCCCAAATCTCTCTGCAGAGGAAACTGACAATCAGCGTGGTGCATCTGAGAGCCACTGTGTTATGCATGGGTTTCAGGTAGGAGGGATCTACTAATATACATTTGGGAATGCAAAGCCTGTGTGACCGGCAAACATTCAACGGTGGGAAACATTTTGAAAATGATTTGAGAGATGCACAGGCCATCTGTACAGTACTCTGATGTCTTTGATGCAGCCAAATACTTTACAACCAGATACTTCATGCAAGGCGTTCATACCTCATGCAAATGATAAAAAGAATGCTGGAGATACGTACCCAGGTGTCCGAAGCCGTTTGGCTTGACCACACTTTTAGTGAAGACAGGTGTTATAGGAGGCTTCATCTTCACCTGAATTACAAATGAAGGACACAATGAGACAATTATTCATGATTCTCCTTGCAAATGCAAAGTTGTTGGGTATGATACTGTCTTACATTAATTTTCTTTCCTTTACTTATTTGAGAAGCAGCACCTCAGCAGACACAAGCTGTGTGCCAGAAGGAGGAAATGTAAGCACAGTTACAGGAAAGCTCTGCCTGTCAATTTAGAAAAAGGAGACTTTTTTCCTTTTCAATCTTCAGTTGATTTTGGTTGGCTTGATAATGAAAAATGTACCCCATTGTGTCAAAATAGGAAATCTGAAATGTTTGTGCTCTGCCTGTGAAAAACAACTGAATCGATACCACAAATTCGTCATATTTAAAAGCATATTGCAGGAAGGTAAGGATTGACTCAAAACATGTCTCTTTGTTTTCCTCCTCTTGAGCCTCAAATCAAACCTCATATCCAGTCTGCAGCATTCTCATGGAGAAGGGCCCTCTCATTTGCAACAGTATTTCTCAGTGCAGAGCAGGTCTCAGTGCATTAAGCAAATCCTACAGCACATTGGCTCCATCCAGCACCTGCAACTCATTCTTTCAGCCTCAGACCTGAGTTGTTGGGCCCTACAGCAGGGAGTGCTCTTGAAGGGCCATAAAGCTGTGTGAGGAAGAGCTGGATTCCTGCAGAGTAAGCTGTTCTTCAAGGGGGCTCTGCTCGGACCCTATCTGGTTCCACCATCAGGGGGCTTGACTAATGTCTCATCTCTGTTCCTCTTGTATTGGGTCGGGCAAGGGATCGGTCCATCACACATGATTCAGCCAGAGGTGATAACTCTTTCGCTGTCTGACTCTGCCCAGCCCTCTTTTCTTTCTCTCTCTCTCACTCTCTTCTCTTCTTTCCTCTCTGTCTCTCTCTTTCTCTTTCAGGCTTCAGTAGCACTGCGTGATTGGCTCGGGCCCTCGCTCTGTGAAGACAGAGGTAAATCAGATGGCTGGCTGTCCTTGCGCCTTCATTTTGGAATGAGGATATTGGTCCCAACAGATGCTAGCAGAGGGTTTTGCAAGCACACACACACACACACACACACACACACACACACACACACACACACACACACACACACACACACACACACACACACACCCCACACACACAATCATTCAAGAGTAACAAGGCTGCTGAGAAAATAGCTTTGGGGAAAGAAAAACAATGGTGGCTTTGAGGAGGATCAATTTTGGGACCAGCCATCCCCCTCTTTGCAATTTGTCACATGGGTTAAGGTACTTACAAACAAACAAGAGGCCTGGCAGTTCATCATTCCTTTGTAATGATATTATTGTTGCACATTAATTGTTTACTGAGAGTCAGTATATACTATGCATGAAACAGTAGTGGCACTAATTGTCATTATTTGCGAGTGCTCAGTGATTACAGATGTAAATGATGTTTGAAGTACAAATCAAATCCTTGTACCAATTTATTACTGTTGCAGAAATGACCAGATTGAGAAATATCAGAAATGCAAAGATACTTTCATAGTGCATAGGATGCAGGAAGACAAGCACACCAAGGTATCACCCAAAAGTGGACAAATAGAAGTGTTACCTGGCATGGGGCACTCTGGGTAGCTGTATGAGGTTGATGGGTGTGGCTAGTGGCATTCTCCACCACTAGCCTCCTCTGGATGGGAAGCCAGCCGATCTTGACTGCGGTCAGTGAGCTCATGCTGGTGTACTCGGCCCTGGGTGTCTCTCTGATGCTAACTGTCTCACTGCTGCCAGCTCCATCCGGAGGCCAGAGCGACTCGTCGCTGCCCAGCGGGGTGGCACTCAGGCTGTCTGTGAGGCTTAGTAGCAAGTCCTCACTGTAAAGCGAAGATGGGGAGGCGGTGTGGCGAATGAAGCGCCCCGCTGCCGGTTGGTCGGGAAGTACAGGCATGGACACAGTGCGGTCCGATAGAGGAGGCACTACAGGGACACCAGAGCCACTGGAATAGCCACCAAGACTAGCTCCGACGCCAGCGGCCGAGCTGCGTCTCCTCTGCATCTCCTCCAGCTGCTGCAGCCAACCGTCCATTCCTCTGGCCCCCTCAATGCAGCTCGCTGGTCTGCGGGCATGCTGAGTGCGGGCCGTCTGCTGCCGGTGCGGAGGAAGCCCACTCTCCCTGCTGCCCTCCCCCAGGCCTCCCCAGTGGCTCCACTCCCCGGCCCTCCTCCTCCAGTCTGGGGCTCGGAACAGGTGGTTAGTGGCTGCCAGGTCCTGGCTGGCTCCTGCATGGGGTGTGGATGGCGTTCGGCGGCTGGTGCTGCTCCTGCGGTTGACACTCTCAGATTTCAGTGCCTCCATTATATCAGAGGACACCAGAGCACTCTGCTTGAGGGAGACACGGCTGCCCGGGTAACAGGAAGAGCCACAAATGCATTATCTGAGGAGGCTCAGTAAGATGACAAGAAAAAGGATGACTTGAGTTTGAAACTCAATTGAAATGAGTTTGAATTCAATTTGGAAATACAACATATACACACTGAGGCTGTATATTCAACAGTCTAGCTCTACATATTTCTAAAACTATTTAGAGTGAGCTGTGTAACACATTAGAAAGCTAAGACTGCATTTAAAATATGTTTTAAAGGAACACCAGAAGTTGTATTTACCTTTACCTCCTGATAATCCAAATGTTTCTTTTAAGAGACAAGACCACCAAAATGTACTTTATGGAAGGAATAGGCAACATGGCTCAGGAATCCAGCATTCCTTCCCTGTAATTGTGAAGAGTTACATCTCTATTGCAGAGTTGTGGACTAAGAGAGGTGCCAGTGGTGGTACTGTCTCCAGTCAAGCATGAATACGACTGAGAGCTGCTGCTCCCTGTGAACAAAGGAGTTACAGAGGAGCTGAACATCCAACTGAAAAAGAAAGAAGGCGTGTGTGTGTGTGTGTGTGTGTGTGTGTGTGTGTGTGTGTGTGTTTGTGTGTGTGTGTGTGTGTGTGTGTGTGTGTGTGTGTGTGTGTGTCTGTGTTTGTCTCAAGCCAAGCGGTTTTCTAGCCTTAAGGAAAAAACATGACATTTATTTCATCAGGTTGCTGTATGCTCGGGTTGACCTGAAAATAAATGCAAAGTTTTAAGGTCAAATATGTAATAACATGGGCTCTGTCATCTAAGGGTCATAGGAGAAAAATATGAGTTAGACAAGAGGGAGATGAACGTTCGACTGGATACATATATAAAGCAGAAGCTGAAGAAATTCTATTTTCTTTAAAAATCACACTGTAAGATTGATCAGGATTGCATATGTTAGTTAGCCGTGTTGCTCAGGCAGCCCCTGTGTCATGAGATGCCTTATGGGCCTACATAGCCCAGGCACATCTTGTGCTTGCTGGTAGAGCAGCTGTGCTGGAGTCTCTTTCCAAAAGCATGTGATTCCAGAGACACATGTATAAATGGCGATGCGGGAGGCTGGATAAGTACCTCTGCTTGTTCTTCTCTGCCATGAGGGCAGGCCACATGATGTCCGAAGGCCTCTTATTTGCAAATGGTACAAATAATACGTTGAGAGGACATTGCAAAAGGCAGTGTTGTGCTTGCTGTATAATAAAACATTACTGAATGCTTCCCAATTTTATTACAAAAAGCAAACATCTGAATTGTAATTAGAATAACTTTATATGCCAAATATACGGGAATGTGACATAGTGAATGAGCATGAAAATAATAGAAAAAAGAACAGATTTTTAATCATAAATAAGATGAAAAAGGAAAGAATCACTTGTAGGTAGAATGTTATTTAAGATTGTGAACTGTAGGCTAACATAGTTCACATTTCTGTCTAAAACAATATATAAGGGAAATTCATAACATTTATCACTACTTGT
The DNA here is from genome assembly GCF_018492685.1 of Alosa sapidissima. NCBI lineage: Eukaryota > Metazoa > Chordata > Actinopteri > Clupeiformes > Clupeidae > Alosa > Alosa sapidissima. The sequence goes on from NC_055980.1 coordinate 3,002,658, forward strand.
TTGACATATGACCAGTTTCATAATAATAACCCAGATAGTTGGTATTTTACTAGGTCAATAGTAGTAAAATCAGAGGGCAAAACTGTGAGAGATCCATTGAGATCCGTTCAGTCTGTCCACCAGTTTGTGGTCTAATGAATTAAAAAAAGGTTCGGAGCAACAGCGCCCCCTGCTGATGTGTAGAGAAAATGTTATTGGAGGCATGAATCCAACAGGTTCTCCCACACACTATAGGAAATGCATACCGGTATTCACAGTGTTGGTTGATTTAGAATTTCAATCAAAATGTTACCTATACAATTCTTGTTTCAGAATTAACAATGCCAATCTAATTAAAACTATTTGTATATTCATATTTTACTTAATACCTGACAATTTTACAGAATCAGAAACACCTCAACATAAAACAGAAACAAGTGTTGAATAGGCTATGTAAAAGTCAGAAAGATCAGCAGTATAACTAATTATCACCACCACTTAAGATTGGTGCATGGCAAGGCATTAGGTCTGCTGGTGATTTCAGAGATGGACATGACTGGTATAGGCTACACTTTTCTTAACTAATCAGAGCCAAGCATCACATCTTATGAATTGCAATTAAACTCATGAATGTGAGTGTGAATAAACATGAGATTATTGTGTAGGCTACTAATGATGTAGGCTATGGGTTTTGAAGAAGAATGAAGAAGAATGGCAACCAATCCCATCAACTACTTTTCCAAATATGAAAGCATGTCCTAAAGAATCAGACAATTGAGCACTGGGGGCATTTCAAAGTGAGAGAGAGGGGGAGAGAGTGAGCACCAAATTAAAAATGGAATTGTTAATTGCAACCACCATCCAATACATGACAGGAAGAACTGTGGCTTGGCCGCACATTATCCCCTGTGGTGTTTTTTCTTAATTTGATATTTTATGGTGTAATGATTATTAATTGTTCAAGAAAATTATATCCGCAGGGCTTCAGTGTCGTGCATATTAATGTATGTTTGAAGACTAAAAAGAGAAACATCGGACAGAGAGTGGTCTTGAGCCAGGATGTAGTCCTATTACAGCATACTATTACAACATTTAGGACGAGATTATTAGAGTTGCTGTGAAAAGTCGCAAAATATGACGCAGAAATAACAATAGCCTATCCATTCTTCGGCGCTACTGAAAGCAACGAATTTCGTCTGTAGACTTTTTGGGTAGGCTATTGTTGGATGGCTCGTTTGTGAGATTAACACTCCCTGATAGCCCTGTACATAAACAACAATTATGAAGTATGAACAGTTTCACCACGTAACAAAAAATAGCCTATTTTCCTTAATACAGTAGACCTGTGGTAGCCTCCGCTAAAACAACTATGCTACTCATTGTCCCGTCTAAACTTTTCCAACAAGCTGTTTTACGCCGGTCCTCTTGTGACGCCAAATACCACATGACAAAAAAGTTTCTCTATGCTCGCACTCTACCCCCTTGTGGATCATCCAGTTATCGGTGGAAAATGGCGGCTAGAGGTGGAACAGTACATCAACAGTGAAAACAAAAAGTCCAGAGAAAACTGAAGGAGCTTCACTAGACACGACTCAGGCACTGAAAAAGTTCATACATGAGAATGTCTCGCTGGGTGCCCACGAAAAAGGAGAAGTATGGAGTCGGTGAGTAACTTGCAAGCACGGCTGTGAGCTACTCGCTACTTTGCATCCGATTGCACAAGTTTGGGAAGAACGGTGATTATGATATTCTTCCACTGCCCTGTCCCGAGTTTTCCTCATCGTTTGAGAGACCCATCGTTGTTTAAACGTTTCTGAGTTACATTAGTAGTATCAGTGTGCGTGTTCGTGATTTGGATACAGAGATACTACCGCAAGTTTGAATAAATGCAAAGCCCTGGGTCTTCCTTGTCTTTGTAAGCGAACAGTGTGGATTGGGAATTGACAGAGGCGCGCCTAGTTGTAACAGTGTTTCCTGTGTTGCTGGGCCTGCACGGGAATCACTGGAGCTCTGATTATGCCTCTGGACGCCCATGGCTACATCTTGTTGAAAAAATAGTACTGTTTCTGAAACCACAGAAAAGTAAATATAGGCGGTTTTGTAGTAAAAGTGTGCCCGTAGTTCTATCCATTCAGCAGTTTTTTTTTTGCGAGATGTTATTCCAGTCATGCAGTAATCACTTCAGCACTCCCGTAGGCTGTTTAGCATAACGCGTCTGTCAGTATATGGGATTTGATCTCTCCACTGCTCATTTGAAAAATATTATACAAGAAAAGTTTTTCATTTATGTTCCATTTATACTCTCCTCTCTTACCTAGGTAGGCTAAATGAGCATTATAGCTTATTATATTCTAGCCTACATTGACATTTAGGGTCATGAATAGTTTCCACATTATCTTAAACATCATAAACATAACTTAATCTGCATTTTATAACTATTCTCTTTTTAAAAAAAAAACAGTTTAAACCTCTTTTATAGTCTGTTGCATTTGCCTACTGTTATGTAGGCTACTACTGTGGTAGTGAGTTGAAATTGTATGATCAGTTACCAACTAGAACACAAAAGTGTTACAATATGTTGTAGGCAAATCACAAGGTCTGCAGGAGGAAACTTTTGGGAAGACAGTGAATGCACAATACCGTCATTTCCCAACTATTAGCCGCAGCTTATACATTGATTTGGCAAAATTTCTTCAGCTATGAGGTTAATAAACAGGGGGCAGTTAATATGGTTTTGTTTCTTGTAACTTGCATAAAACACTGTCCTGCGGCTTATACACAATGTGGCTAATACACAGGAAATTTCTGTAATAATCATGTATTAGTAATCAACGTAGGACTTTACATACATGACTGGCAGTTTTCTTCTGAACTACATGACTGGTAGTTTTCTTCTGAACTAATGGGAGGCTAAAAACAGTGTGTGTGAAGCCACAGCTCTGCAGATTCTCAGTAGACTAGCAACTAGCGTACTGTTTAAAATAAATGTCTGTTTCCCTTTACACGCTCACTTTCTGCTCTCATACAGACTGCAGGGTTAAATGATGAAATCCACAATATACCACAAGACTTTTGGTTAATAGAAATAGTGCTATAGTCAAGAAACTGCCCCAGGTGGCAAAATGATATCTGCATTTGGATGTTGATCAGCACCACACTGGTCTGCTATCAGCCCACCATCACCTTTACCTTAACTGGGTATGAATATTGTGAATTTCATAAAATCTTAACAGTTTCTGAATTATATCCTTGTTGTCAAACAGATGTTGTTCATGGTACTTGAAGGCTCTAATTGAGATTAAAAAGTATTTGTTAAATTAGATTCTTATGTCACATACGGGTAACATCTTAAATATGTTAATGGTTGGTGAAAACGAATGAAGAGGTAATGAATGAAGAAAATCATTTTTTTAGCAAGTGGCAAAATGGTGGGTTGTAACTCCCTAGTGGGCCCTCCAAAACCCAATGAGCGAAAGACCAATGCAGACTGTTGGATCTGACCCCAGTGGGCCGGCAGTGGTCCATTGGGTCTTTGCTATCTGGGGTGTGGTCTGGATTTACAAATAAAATCAACTCCACTTTATCCCACTGATGCTATGTTTGGCAGCAGACCATTGTGAGAAGTCAGAAAAATGAATTCACTTTTGATATGTGTTTGTATCAAGCATTCCAAAGACATTTTCTCTCTGAGTCTGAGAAACTGTATGAACAAATAGGATTAACTAGAAAGTCTACAGGCATCATCAAATGCAAACATCTGAAGAACAAGGCCCCACAGATTTAGGCCCTGTAGGAACATTTGAATCACTGCAACAGTGTCTGTTCTAATACACACAGCAGTAGCCAACCCAATGAGACATTTATGTCTATTAAGTAAGTCTGGTGGTTGAATTCTCTGATGGCTATAGTCTATTTTTGTGCAACACAAAGGATTGGCCTGGGTCATAGGAGCCTGGCTTCTTGTCGGCTGCAGAGCATTTGCCTGGTCCCAGACCTGTGTTCTACCTGGAAACACTTAGGGCAAATCCCAGACTGGGTGTGATCAGGCCTACAACAGCGTGGGACTTTACCGGGGCCATGGCCGTAGCAACTTGGAAAGAGGAAGTGATTATGTCACACAGGAAATACAGGGGAGACCTGGGCTACCTGCCATGACTAATGCAGACCGATATCCTCCATGTCTGTATAATGATCGCTTGATGGTGATCGAGTCAGAGGTTAAAAAATGAGGCCATTGTGTTTGCCATATCATTTTACTGTCACTGTTCATCTCTCAGCCTATTTTAAAGCCAACCTTGTGGCTTCACTGTCTGAATCAGCCTGGGGTATTTTAAGGAAGTTAAAATAACACAATGGTTTAATGTGTTTGTGGCCCAATTGATGGTGCACCTATAATGATGCTGATAGTGTTGCAACTGACAGAAGTTAAAAATGGCATTATGAAGCTAATCGTAATATGATCTCATATTTGCTTATCGTGTGAGCTGAATCATTTTTGGAGGATTGTCAGAGCTGCATCTAAACAATTGATAAGAGTTCCATCATAGCCTACTTAAAATGCTAATCTGGTTTCACTGTCAGTGAGTAATAACATTGTTTTTCTGTTCAGTGAAAAAGGATGGTTGAAGTAGCTGTTTAAGAATGAAATATGTATGAAATGTTTGGAGGGGTTTTTGCCTTCTGACTGTAGCACTGAGATATGAGAGGAACTCTAAGGAGCGTGGATAAGGAGCTTCTGAGCTAGTGGCCGAGCCTATGTCTTAACATGACCTCATCACCATGAGGCCAGTCCGTAATACCCATCTCCCTGCCTGTCTCAAACCCATGATGTCACTCCTGCTGGTCTGATTGGCCTTGCAGTTGAGGAGCGAGGTCCTGCTAGTGTGAAGAGTAGCATGGCATGATGCATCATCCCTTGTTCTTTGTGACCCGTGATCCTTGTTCATTCAAAGAAGGTGACTGCAATGCATGCCCAAGACAGTTGGGATTGTGAGCTGACTGTGTTGGTGTTTTTTCTTCTGTCTTTTTACAGATCTCAGCTGTTGTTGTGCTTAGTCTTGTCTTTTTTGGTGCACTTGTAGTTTTTATCTTTCATTCAGCTAGAAATGACCGTGTTTCCCCCTAGCAAGTGACACATGCAATTAGACAAACAGTGGTGAAAAACAGCTTCTAGTAATATAGTAATATTTCTGCTCTGCCTAGTTGGCCCTAACTGCACAGCCGACTGCCCGACCCCCCCCCCCCCCCTTTTTTTTTTTGCTCAACAGTGGCCTGACCTGAAAGTAACGAGTGAGATTTATTTGATTGTTTGTGTTGAGGAATCTCTGTACCATGTCCTTGTTCATGTCCTGCATTCCACTGAGGTGCTTAACATGCCTTCAGCACTGCTCTGAGGGCTCCTGGAATGAGACCTGACTGAGGTGAAACGCCCTCAGTGGATTGTCTGCGTGTCATGACATCACATTGTCCTCATTGCAACTTCAAAAAACAGTTAAAAATTGAGATGCCAGACTAAGCAGTGTAGGTGTTGGAGGGGGGTAAGGATGGCGGTGGGTGGTGTGATCACACAGGAACAGTGTAAGGTTTCAAAAGCAAAGGGTGTCATTGTTTTTCTTTTGAGCAGGTTTCCCCTCCGTTGTGTGATGAATGAATTTGCACTCCTTTTGATTGTTGTGTGGAGCGTTTTGTGGTTAAATGGCACTCCATTAGAGCGCCGTGGCTCCTGGAAGAATGGGCTTTTTTGTTGTGTGGTGACTGGAGAGTCGGGGATGAAAGCGTGTGCACAACATCAGCCAGACACACTCTCTGGGTGGCTCTCCTCCTCCGTCGAGACTCCTGAGCAGTATAAACATCTCATTGAATATGCATTTTCTGTATTTTTCTCTCTCTCTCTCTTTCTCTCTTCTCTGTCTGTTTTCCTTTCTGACACTGCCTCCCATGGATTATTCTGTTCATTATTTCAAACTAGGCCAGACACATGTCTGTCTTGAGAAACAGTGCAGATGGTGTGATTAGGGCTCTTGAGTTGTGTACGGCTGAGTATTTTTGTCTGTTGAAAGGCTACTGTGTACTGTGTCCCTTTCCAGGACAGGGGGCAGGCCAGATAAGGAAACAACACTTCCTGTTTCCTTGTTCCCTCCCTCACATGTAGCCTCTGTGCTCCCATCAGGACAATGCTGCAGCAACCCCCCTGCCTAGATGTGCTCCCGGCTTATCATACAACACCCTGTCATTAGAGTCCGAGGGGACCGAGAGGTGCTCAGGGGATTGTCTCAGAAGGATGTGTCGAAGGGATGGCTTTTTTTTCCCCTATCCTGCAGCCTGCGTCTTGGCGTTGGCAGCAGCCGGGAAGAGGGAGTCTGCCACTGTTGCAAATTCCAGCCCCACCCAGGCAGCCCAGGCCGCATCAGGCCCCAGTGCAGACGGCTGGAGCCCCTGTCCCGGCTTTAGCGCTCTAACCCAACGCTGCCCGTAGCCACAAATGAGCTGCTCTTTGTGCTGCTGTGGCATTGAGAGCAATTAAAGGCAGAGTCTGGTGTAATATGATGTGCCGTCGACTTTTTCCAACTGTCTTGTGTTGACGTTTTCACGATTCCGCCAGCGGTGTGTGCCTGCAGTGTTTTTTTTGGGGGGGGGGGAATAATGACTAAAAGTTCTCGACAGTTACAACTCTCTGAGTCACAAGGTTTTTAATTACCGCTGTGTTTTTTGTAGTGGCTCTAAGTTAATGCAGTGCTTTGTTTGTCGTGGTGGAAACTTTAGGCCCATTGGCACTCGCTCCCTGTTTTGTTCTACCCAAAGCAAACAGCACTGGCAAAGGGGAGCCAACTTTGTGATTCCCAGTGATACGCTCGCGCTTGAATATTCTTTTTTTTAGCTCAGAAGCACCTGCTCAAGTTCAGCCATTAGCACGGCGCGTCTCTCTTGTCTCTTTTTGTCTCGCTGCCTTTGCACAAACACGTCTTAACATAACGAGGCACCTGTTCTCATGCACCGACGTAGGAGGAAGGACCTGACAGAGCTGAGGTGACAGGAAAGAAGAAATATAACACACTCAGAGAGTGATCAGAGCGAGGGATAGAGTGATCAGAGAGAGAGAGAGAGAGAGAGAGAGAGAGAGAGAGAGAGAGAGATGGGGAGGAGGGCTACACAAGAAAAGCAACAGGCAGATTGTGTGCAGCGGTGAGAGGTCTACAGTACCTGATCCGCATGAACTGAGTATTTATAACTATAGGGGTGATGAGACGCTGTGTGGAGCCCCCCTCCCGCCACCTAGACCCACGTCTTTGTTGCCTCTCGTCTCTCTCCGTGGTGACAGCCATGGCCACACGAAAACAGTAGGATTATTTTTGGAGTGCTGCATTCTCCCCTAGCACCCCCCTCCATGCTTGTTTATGTCTCTGCACTTAAATTCCAGGAAGTGTCACTTTGTGTCCTGGCTTTTGGCGACATCACCACCTCCTCTTTGCGAAGCAGTCACCCTCACAGCCGGCTCCATTTTTTTCTAGCCAATCAGAGGATGACCACAGGGACCGCTCCCGTGCTGATTCGCTGCAGGTTGCTGTCGTCTGACCCCTCTGCCTCCTTGACATGGTTGCGTGGTTGTTAAGCTGTTGTTGATGTTTCCCACCAGCGGCTAGTTTTCAACAGCCCACATAATAGGGCTGTCAAACAGAAGGCCCTTCTTCCTCTTTTTTTCTCACCTACGTGGTTGCTACTCTGCCAGTGTGAGAGACACAGAAAGTGCACTAAGTTTTGCTGACATCATACTCGACAAAACGGTTTTAACACACTGCCTCAGACACACAGACATCCACACTTGGACATCACACACGCACGCACGCATGCACCTGCGCACGCGCACGCACGCACGCACGCTCACACACACACACATTTACACGCACACACACACACACACACACACAGCACATCTCGCCTCATTGTGTCCCACTGCTCTTTCTCGTAAAAGCCCTCCTCTGACAGTTCTGCCAGCCTTTGTTGTTGTTTGGTCTCGTAATTGAAGAGCATTTTTTCCCCGTACTTGTAATGCCTCTGAGATGTTTTCATTCCAGCCCAACAGGCTTTTAGCTTCCTGCCTGCCTGGCGCTCTCCCCTTTTTCCCTCTCTCTGACAGTCCTTTTCTCTCTCCCTCCACAGCAGCACATTGAGTCTGCCCATTACACAGCTTTTGCCCGTCTTCCCCGAGAAAAACCAATGATGTCCTTCAGTAGGAGTCGGCAGCCACTTTCCTTCCTCTGTGAAGTAGCAAACGGCCAAAAACCTTCCCCGTAAGACAAATGGCAGATGCTTCATTTAATCAGCACTTAATGTAGACCCTCGCCTGCGACTCCCCGCCGCTACAAGCCCTACACCTCCCTTTAAACGCCTCTGTGTGGAAGTTAAAGGCAGAGGGGAAGTTAAGTGACCATGACAAAGTAGTCTCGGCTCTGCGCTTGCCCTTTGGTGAAATGGTCCTGTCTCATGTCATATTTTAATGGTGGCTGCGCAGGGAATAGGGAGATATAAGGATGTTCCTTTTACGGCGCAGACTTCAACTGACATCTGGCAGTCCAGAATGCTCTTACTGTGGGGAAGATGAGACACATCCTCACACAGGTTTGAGGTGCCGTGCTTTATAGAAAATGACAGTTGATAATGTTCTGCTCATGGTGGTGGGGAAGGTGGGGGGGGGGCACAACTATAACATTCTATACCAATTTAATATAAATGACAGTCATGATCATCATCAGAAGAGCAACTGTACATAATTTGAAATAGTTATTTTATCAAATGCACTTAAGTGTATATATTAGCCTGTTTTATATTCCGAAGGCAAGTAAGTAAAGGGTTAATGGATTGCCAAGGCAGCCCAGTTTGGATGAAAGGACATGCAGCAGAAGACAGGGCTCCCAGGAGTCACTCATGCACTCAGATCATCCTAATCATCCTGCCATTGTCTGAGGCTCTGCCTCTTTGGCCTCTCCTTGCCAAGCAGCTGTTTGAAGACCAAAGATGCTCTCCATGTCTCTGTGCATGTCGCTGGTGCGCATGCGCCACTCTTTGACAATGCCATGTCTATTATGTTTATCATCTCGCTCCATCCCAGTCCCCTGCCTTGCGCCATCCCTGAGATGGACAGCTCCTCTTTCGTCTGCGCTCTGGACAGCCTGCACTCTCCCCTGGGCACAGATGGTTGATGTGGGGGCTGTGACAATGAGAAACAAAGGTTAATTGCACTGCCAGATCTGTACCCAAGCATACAAATGAACTCTCATTAATATGGATGCTCGCTTAATGGTACATAATGACTTCAGTACTGTACCAGCCTACCGCTCCATGAAAAATCTCTCGTGTGTCTTCGTGTGTCTTGATTTAATGCTTCACAGATTTTTTTGTCCTATTTGTTTTAAGTACAAGGTTTTCTTCACTGTTTTGGGGGCGGCATGATGTTAACCAGACTGGTGTATTGAGTTGGCCGCCTACTTTAAATGCAGAGTGACTTTTTCCCTTAGTGTGAGGTTTAGTTGAATGGTTTAAATGAAGTGCTTCTATATGCACATGACTATGTGGGATCTCTGCTCAATGAAGGCCCAGATGCCCAGTGCTCAGTCACTCTCCAAGTCCAGCACGGCCTACCCACACAAGCCCAACACGGCCTACCCACACAAGCCCAACACGGCCAGCTCATCTCATAGCAGGTACTAGATAGTTCTAGGTTTTATCCCAGTAGCTAAGTTGGATGACTGAGTGGCATGCTTATAAAGGTGTGTGTGTGTGTGTGTGTCTTGTGGTGGTGTTTTAAGCCCCCACCATTGACTTCAAGGCACTTGACCCTAACCCTAACCCTCACCCTCACCCTAACCCTAATCCTAACCCTAACCCCTGCTATGCAGCGCTGCCTGGAGGAGGACTCTGGGGGTTTAGAACACCACACACTGTCTGTGACCATGAGTGATAAAGGGAGAGTGTGTACAGCATGTGGAACATGTGTGGACCTTTCACTCCCTTTCCCTATTTCCCAAGACACGCCTGCCTGGATTTACTTGGTTAACCTCAGGAAGGACAGCCTTTCAGGGCTTAAGTGTTTATGAGTTTGGGAGTGAGTGTACAAGGGGGTGTGTGCATGTGCTTTTGTGTATGCTGGACGGACTGTTCTTGAGTATTTGGCACCTTATCCTAACCTCAGGGAGAGGGAAAATCTGTGTGTGTTTTTGTGTGTGTGCGTGTGTGTGGAGGACTGTTGCAGCACTGGGTAAACCATGGGCACAGGGAGAGGCATTTGAGTGAAAGCTGATTAAGTGGTGCAGAAGCAACCCAAGCAAACAAAGTCCAAACTGAAAATCCCTTTTACCCCCCCCCCCCCCCCCTCCCATCTCCACCACCACGGCCTAAACAAAGAGGACAGAGGAAATCACTCTTGCGGGAGTATATATTACACTCCATTATATATGCATTGCTCTATCTGTCCACATCCATATACATAAATTATTGAGCTGCTGCCTGCTTGGCATAGCAGATAGCATGGGGAACCACCCCTCTCGGGAAGATGCTGCTGTCTGCGGCGAGGGGCATAACTGTCAGAGAAGAGCAGGCCACAGTGATGTATGCCCACTGAAGAGGCCTGGCACCTGTGTGAATGGGCTTTGGGACCAAGCGTGGGGGGAGGGAGGGAGGGAGGGAGGGCAGGTCTGTCAGCGCGAGCCACTCTCGGCCCCATGTGGCCAGACAGGGAGACAGGCCGAGAGACAGGCATTCATTTTTTTTGCTGGCATTTGATGAAACTGCCCTTTGTTTGTGTGCGTGGCTGGTTAAACGCTTGATAAAGTCAGGAGCGGCATGCTGACAGTTGATGCGTGGTTTGAATGGTATTGTGTTTTGTGTGTGTGTGTGTGTGTGTGTTTGTGCTTGTGTGTGTTTGTGTGCTTGTGTGTGTTTGTGTGCTTGTCTGTGTTTGTTTGTGTGCTTGTGTGTGTGTTTGTGATTGGCTCTCGGGGAGATAAACTGATGTGACTCCCGTAGGGTTTTGTAGACGGCGATACCAGTTGTTTTGCGTGATTAATTAACTGTGGACTAATTTGTGTTAATGGTATTCATGAATTGCTTGCCTTTCGTTGGAATATGCCTTCCTCCAGAGATGTGGGAAAGTTGATGTGGGTGTCTCTTAAGAGCTCTGACGAGATGCCAATGTGATGTTTCAATTAAGAAGTAAGGCCTACACATAAATAAACATTCTCTTTCGTGAGACCAACTTAGTAATGGGTCCCAGCTAAATATCTGTCCTCGCACACACATGTGTACATCACGCGGTCATTTTGGGACTTTGATAGAGGCCTATCACAAATTAGAACCAAGCTTTTATAACCTGTGAAGCCAGGAAAGATCTCACTGCAGTACTAGTGTGCTTGTTCAGCTGTGGTCACTAGTGGCAACCTGCTGGCATGACCACGCTCCCTCTGCTTTTATCACAGCCCTTGGTCCCTGTATATTGTGTACTGTGTGCATTTCAATCTCCAATCAATTATAAGCTAATTAAAATATGGACACATATATTTGTTTGGTCTGGCAGCATGTCACTCACGGTGCTGAGCATTTCCTAATGCAAGCGGATGCATAGTAGTATTTACTATGCCTGTCTGCTCCAGTATGGGCTTCTGTGTTCTTTTATTGATGGCAACTTTTTTTTAGATTCTCTTCAGGGATGCACTTCAAATAGGAGTGGGCGCCGCCGCCTACTCCTGTCCTCTGAGTCATGAAATGAGCCTTTGAAGAGAGAGAGAGAGAGAGAGAGAGAGAGAGAGAGAACAAATCGGTGCGTGGAAACTTCATCCAATCTAATGTCGGGGCCCTATTAGAAATGTGCATTTTGATGACGCCCCCCCCGTGAGCATCACATGTAGCATGAACTGAACTGTCCTCGCAGAAGGAGCCCATAATCTTGAGCCACCCGCTCTCCTTGTCTGTGAAAAATGGACCAGTGTCCTGTTTTATCCCCCCTGCCAGGGAGGAGCGCATATGAAGTTGCCAATTAAAGAGCGGGAAGTGGAGGAGTCGTGGCAGGTTCAGATGGAGGTCTGGCCCTCCTGCAGGAGAAGAGGGTTACTGAGTGTCTCTCAGTTCTGGGTCACCGCAACTCTTTCTTTCATTCCTCCTCTCTCTCCTCTCCTCTCCTCAGCAACAGAGAGGTGATCTGCTAGCAGGCGCAGGGTGGCAGGAAAACAGCGGAGGTTAATTAGTTTCATTCTCGTTTTCATCTCCGTCTAATTAATGCGGAGGCTTCCAGCAGGACCGCCACCGGCGCCCACGGCGACCTGTCACTGCTGTCACCCGGCCACTTATCCCCCAGGATTATTCTATTGATTCTCTCTCTCCTAATCACGTCTATCTGCATTCATTAACAATCAAATGTTATCAGTCAAGACAGGAAGTAGTCAGGTTTATGTCAGGTGGGTGTTATTAGTTCTGAAGGATATCAGTGTTCATTTAGTGCTGGTGCACCCTGTGGTCCTCCTGTCAAACACTAGCTAGCGGCTCATCCTCTGACCACGCACTCAAATGGAATTCCGGTCAGTGCGCCCCCCCCCCCCCAACCTCCGGAACATTCCACAGGCCTTTGTCACATCAAGCGCAAACATTTTTGAGTTCTGAAAGTCTTTATCCTGCGGTGAGGTTTGTTTTGCCCCTGAAATGGGAAACAGAATGCGGTCCAGATCATGATGGTTTTTTTCCGAAGGGCGTTGGTGTGAGAGGAGGGGAAAAAAAGAAACACATCAGCATCGACTTTTAGTATATAAGTATATATATACTCTTTTGATCCCGTGAGGGAAATTTGGTTTCTGCATTTATCCCAATCCGTGAATTAGTGAAACACACTCAGCACACAGTGAACACACAGTGAGGTGAAGCACACACTAATCCCGGCGGAGTGAGCTGCCTGCAACAACAGCGGCGCTTGGGGATCATGTGAGGGGTTAGGTGCCTTGCTCAAGGGCACTTCAGCTGTGCCTACTGGTCGGGGTTCGAACCGGCAACCCTCCGGTTACAAATCCGAAGTGCTAACCAGTAGGCCACGGCTGCCTTAAAAGCTGCATCTCAAAGCTTACAGACTGCGTCTTCCTCTGTTGCCCTCTCCTGATTTGCCCTCTCCTGTGTGATCTTCTCAGAACTGGACAGGTGACCACTGTAGTTGCCTTAGGGTCATTCCACGTCAGTTCAACCAGGGCCCACGCACTTAGGTCTCAAAAAATTCTGAAAAAATGACCAGGTGTACCTATGTTACCAAGGAGACACACTGTAAAATTACTCTTATGTAAGATCAATACTTTCCAAGATACAGCCAGTTTTACAGGGGGAGGGGGGTGTCGATTTTGTTCGGCCTCTTTTTTTTGTCAAAGTTCAAAAGCCCACAGCGCAAGAACTAAACCATGTAGGAGGCTCAAATTTTGCATGCTGGTACATAAATAGGAATAGTACGTAGCAAAATCGTCACGTTTGGTCTGGATAATCCTGCATGGTCATAGCTGTCCCTCAAAGTTGATCCAAATTTTATTGGAGTTTTTGGCTGGGCTCTGTTTAAGCCTTCAGAAGACATATTTGTACTCAACATAGGCTCTTGATTTATTTTCCTTACTGAGATAAGTAGAAACACTCTCACAAAAAACAATGAACAGAAAATAAATTCCTTCAGGGTCTGAACAGCAGACTTTACAAGTCTAAAAAATAATTTTGGTTCTCATTTTCAGAGCACCCAAACACCTTGTGGGAATATACAAAGATTTTTTTTATATTTTTTTCTTTATTCTCCATGATCCCTTCTTTTTGAAAACACCAATTTGACTTGTCTTATGCCAATCTTTCTTTTTCACTTTCCACCCTGAACATGGGCAAAATGCCCCATTCACATCAATATGTTTTATATAGAGTCACCACACTGCCACCTGTGGTTGTATAGAGTAACCTAGGGTAGCTCTATACAAAACATATTGATGTCAATGGTGCATTTTGCCCATGTTCAGGGTGGAAAGTGAAAAAGAAAGATTGGCATAAGACAAGTCAAATTGGTGTTTTGAAAAGAAAAGATCATGGAGAATAAAGAAAAAAATATTAAAAAAATCTTTGTATATTCCCACAAGGTGTTTGGGTGCTCTGAAAATGAGAACCACAATGATTTTTTAGACTTGTAAAGTCTGCTGTTCAGACCCTGAAGGAATCTATTTTCTGTTCATTGTTTTTTGTGAGAGTGTTTCTACTTATCTCAGTAAGGAAAATAAATCAAGAGCCTATGTTGAGTACAAATATGTCTTCTGAAGGCTTAAACAGAGCCCAGCCAAAAACTCCAATAAAATTTGTATCAACTTTGAGGGACAGCTATGACCATGCAGGATTATCCAGACCAAACGTGACGATTTTGCTACATACTATTCCTATTTATGTACCAGCATGCAAAATTTGAGCCTTCTACATGGTTTAGTTCTTGCGCTGTGGGCTTGTGAACTTTGACAAAAAAAAGAGGCCGAACAAAATCGACACCCCCCTCCCCCTGTAAAACTGGCTGTATCTTGGAAAGTATTGATCTTACATAAGAGTCATTTTACAGTGTGTCTCCTGGGTAACATAGATACACCTGGTAATTTTTTCAGAATTTTTTGAGACCTAAGTGCGTGGGCCCTGGTTGAATTGACGTGGAATGACCCCTTACAGTTCTACAGAACCCAGCTACTCTTTTTCCAGATCAGTGCTCACAACGGAGTAAGGTCATTGGGACTGTTTTAGAATTAAGGATGTAACTTTTAAGCACTGTGTGCGTGTGTGTGCGTGTGTGTGCACGTGTGTGTGCGTAGGATATTGGTGACCTTGAGGAAAGTCTTGTACAGGCATGTGTGAGCTGCTGTAGTGTGTGTGTGTGTGTGTGTGTGTGTGTGTGTGTGTGTGTGTGTTGCACTGTGCTGCTCTCTCTGCGGTGTGTGCTAATAATGGACTTGCTGCTGCTGCTCAGACCCTCGTCTGCCCCTTGGCCACCTGCGCCCTCTGCCCCCCCCCCGGCCCCGCCACATCCTCCTCCTTTCCCTGCCCTTCTGCTCCTCATCCTTCTGCTCTTTCACCCTCTCTCTTTCTTTCTTTCTTTCTTTCCTTCTCTACTTCTTTCTTTCTTTCTTTCTTTCTTTCTTTCTTTCTTTCTCTCTTTCTTTCTTTCTCTGTCTTTCTTTTTCTTTCTCTCTCTCTCCCCTGCTGTTCCTCCCCTGTTTCTCTCCTGCTGTGACGTTGGCTGTGCGACACCCGTAGTAGTGTGATGAGTTGGCTGTTCTTTGGCCCGTGTCTCTCCCCACAGCCCCCAAATGATGGGAGCATTTTAATACTTTACTGGAGCAATGCAGTCAGCAGCAGCAGCAGCAGCAGCGGTGTGTGGGGCTTAGGTTGGCGCACAGAAATAAATCAATCCTCTGCATTTCCTGTGAGCACTTAAGACCTGAGCTGAGCCGTGGAGAAAAATGCACACAATGGCAACAAGTACACGAGACCGGGGGTGGGGGGGGGACTGCTGAGTCAATTATGGTAATTCTGTCAAAATGGTTTACTGCCATTATCTCCTCATTAAAATTTCCCACACAAGAACTTATTGTGCACTTTGCCAAATAATTGGATATACCTAGATCTGCAGAAACTGGTCTTTCACAGGCTCAGTGTTGCCGCCTCAAGTTGCTGCCTGACATTCGTGTGTGTGTCTGTGTGTGTGTGTGTGTGTGTGTGTGCTGCTAATAAAAGGCCTTGTCGCAGTGTTGCCAGCTGGCACTAGTTGGCTTGCTTTGGTGATACAATGTAACAGTGTAACAGGGGCTGTGAGCAAGTCAGATCTCATATTTAGTGAGGCCACCACGCCTCATGAAGGCCTGACACTGATGTGAGTGGGCTCATTATGTTAGCAGGCCAGTTTATTACATGGCCTCCACTCATCTCTCTCTGTGTAGCTCAGTATGCGCCTCTCAAAAAGCTCTCTCCTCATTTCTACACTTTGTTTCTCATCCTCTCCCCCATATGTGCCATCTGCCCAAGTGGGACACTTCCAGTCTATCTCAAGCCGAGTGCATCAGGGTGAAGGTGTCTGCTGTCCCTCGGCGTGATGTGGGGAGAGAGTGTGGCCCACTGAGGGTCTGTTAGTAGTGTGACCGCTGTCAGCACTCCACTCAACCTGATCTCCTCTCCTCTCCTCTCCGTGAGCTCCAACAAATGCTCCCCTGCACAGAGAGCTCATTGTCATGGCGCACAAGTGCCCTTCAGAGGGGCCAGGTGTTGTTGGCCGTGTTCTCCTGAGGCAGGGGGAAGCTTCCATTAGGAAAATGACCAGGATCTATTGGAGTGGCTGTGTGATTTATGTGTTATGTGCTGCTGAGAGTCGCGTGGACTTGGGGCGTTGATGGGGGGGAGGTGGGGGGGGGGGATTAAGTGCGTTGGCGTGAGGGAGCGTGTGCCCTGCCAGATGCTATTAACGGGTGACTGGCACAGCTGTGGCAGCACAGACGGTTACTCCTGCCACTGTCGCTACACCTGCGACACTCCGGCTCCTTCTCCCCCCCCTCCTCCTCCTCCTCTTGTCCATTCTGTGTCCTGGAGAATGCGACACTGCCTCCTGAATGAGGCTCTGGGTGGGGTGTGTGTGTGTGTGTGTGTGTGTCGTGCACGCTGTGGCTTGCGTCCAGAGCACCTCCCACGCCCTGACAGCTCTTTGATGCATTGTCCGGCCCTGCCCCACATGATGCATGTGATGTTTGAGCTCTGTGCTCGTTTATTGTTGCAGTGAAAGGCCAGCTCTGCTCACCCATTAGTGCTAACTGGGATCTCTCAGGATTGGGTGGAGTTCAACTCCTCTCTCTTTCTCGCCTCTCTCTCTCTCACCTCCCCTTATTTGCCCATTCCTCCCTCTCTTTCTCACCATCACCCTGTACTGCTGGCTCTTAGCCTTCTCTCTCTCTCTCTCTCTCTCTCTCTCTCTCTCTCTCTCTCTCTCTCTCTCTCTCTCTCTCTCTCTCTCTGTTGAAGTTATTTCTTGGGCATGAGCAGCCTTGTGCTTAATTTCAGGTTAATTGCTGGAGCACTATCTCCCAGCCTGCCTTGCAGATAAACATGGCAGGCTGGTTGCTGTAATTGATTTAAAAGGGAAGCGGGTGTGTGTGTGTGTGGGGGGGGGGGGGGGGGGCACTCTGCGGGCGGGGCGGGTGTCATGGTGGCTGCTGGGTGGCGGGCCGCTTGGTCAGCACTGTGTGACACATGAATGCAGCGAGGCAGCAGGTGGAACAGCGGAGCTATCTGATTGGCTGGCTGCTGGAGGAAGAGAGTAGGGAAAAGCATGCCTGAGTGTTTGTTTGTTCTCTTCCTCATGTCGGAGCTCTGCTTAGGGTTATTCAGGTGAGGTCTCTTCCTCATGTCGGAGCTCTGCTTAGGGTTATTCAGGTGAGGTCTCTTCCTCATGTCGGAGCTCTGCTTAGGGTTATTCAGGTGAGGTCTCTTCCTCATGTCGGAGCTCTGCTTAGGGTTATTCAGGTGAGGTCTCTTCCTCATGTCGGAGCTCTGCTTAGGGTTATTCAGGTGAGGTGCACATTCTGCACAGGCACAGATACAGACAGCCGTAGAGACACATACAGATGTGCCATGTGACATACATCTGTACCCATACACTCTTCCTCTTTCCCCCTCCCTCTCTCTCTCTCTCTCTCTCTCACACACACACACACACACACACACACACACACACACACACACACACACACACACACACACACACACACACACACACACACACACACACACATAAAATCACACATAACTTTAACAGAGGAGAGAGAAAGGGGGATAGTTCTCCAGCAATTAACCTGAAATTAACACACAAGGCTGCCAATGCTGCAGAAATGCATCTAGTGACATATCTGTCACTGCATCTCAATATGGATGGTTTCTACACCCTCCTGACACATTGAGAGAAGCTGGCATTTGTGTTTCCTTTCAGCGTGATTGCTCCCTAACGCCATTTCCTTTCTATGGTGGCTCTCAATATCCCCAGCATAATTGCTTGCACACAAAAATGTGCCTTACATTTTAATTATCGTTCTAATGGATTTAATTTTTCTTTGACATCCCACTCACGAGGGTGAGCCCGTCTCTGGCGATGCACCTAAGCGTGTGGTTTTGGGATGTTGACACTCATCTGTGTCTGTGCGTGTCATGTTGGATAAGGACATGGTGACAAGCAGCCACTTTAATTACCCATCGCATCCGCGGCTCCGTCCCAGATGGAGCACAATTACAGCTCAATGATCCAGCCGAAGCTGCTCACTGTGTTCCATTGCATTATTCAGCAGTCGTTGACAATAGCAGGCAGTGGCACCGTTTAGCAGCGCCGTTCTCTGTTTGTGTGTGCGCGCGTGTTTATGTATGTCGTGTTTGAATTTGAAGCATGTCCTGTCATTGTTCAGTCACCCACATGGAACTGAAAGGGGTGAATGGTTGATGGGACTGGGAGTGCACACTATATGTGTACCCTTGTCTTTCCAAGGGTGTGTGTGTGTGTCTGTGTCTGTGTCTGTGTCTGTCTGTGTGTGTGTGTGTGTGTGTGTGTGTGTGTGTGAGTGAAATGAGAATCCTGTCACTGGCCCACCTGAGTTTTTATTGCCACAGTGTACTCCATCTGTCTCGCAAGTCTTTGCAGACTTTGAAAGTCAAATGTGCTTAAGAGTTGTGTGTGTTCAGGCCCCGCTGGGGAGCATTTGCCTGCTCCTGCTCCTGCTCAGTGTGTTCTCAGCTCAGATCCGCCTCCACTTGGCCACTTCAGGCAGCCAGAGCCCAGCATGCTGAGGAGAATGCAGACTCTTCTGAAGTGTTGGAGTCTGCTAATGGCCTCTGTTTCACCCAGGTGCCTCATTGTTAGGAACTCATCTTTGAGCATCAGAGAACGTCACCTCCCTTCACTACTGCCAGCAGGGGCAGTGCTCCAGGGGTGGGGTTCTCCTTCTCTCACTCTCTCTTCGTCTGCTCCTATGGGTTGTTTAGTCACTCTGTCTGTCTCTGTGGCCTTTCCCTGTGTGTGTGGTTTGAACACAAACTGCCTGTACTAGTATGGAACTAGTTCGTCCAGTATGGTAATTAGATTGTATGAATTAGTCTGGACACATCAGGCTCAATATTTACTTTAACTATGTGTCTGTCTACGAAGGGTCAGTAGAAATATGCAGGCTTGTGTCCAGTCACGTCTTGGACTTCAACGTAAATGCACCAACGGTATAACTAATAAGATTGTTTACTTTGCCAATATAAATATCTGTGTGTCTTCATTCAAAAAGTAAATGCTATGACTGGCTGTACCACAGCTGTGTATTTCACACAGTGTAGGAAAAAACTGAATTTGGATACATGTGACAAAATCCCAAGATTAAACAAACGTCTCATGAATGGATAACTGTTGAATCACATCCTTTTTGGATTTGAGTGGCTGTTTTTGAGAACAGGATGTAAACGTCTCCATCCCACTGTACTGTGGCTGTCTCTGTCTGTGCTCTCGGTCTCTGTGTGTGTGTGTGTGTGTGTGTGTGTGTGTGTGTGTGTGTGTGTGTGTGTGTGTTTGGAGGTTACTGGGCTGGAGTCTCAGGCTCTTGGCTCTCCCAGACTGGCTGCAGTGAAGACGGGGTGTCCTCCTCAAAGAGCTCCATTCACACAGCCAGAGAATAGCTCCACAGCATCCTCTGCTCCCCACAGTGATCTTGTGCCGCATGTGGAGGAAGACACACACACACACACACACACACACACATCTCATCTCTCTGCAGGGAGAGAGTCGATGGCTTCGGCAGTCGATTGCTTCCTCCAGTGTGCTATTATTTTTTAGATCTGTCCTCCTCTCTCTTTTTCTCCTCTCTCTTTTCTTTCTCTCTTCCTCTCCATCGCTCTCCTCCTCTCTTGAGGATATAATAATATGCTGTAGCCAGTGTGGATTAGCGCAGGTTATTAGTTAGCCAGGTTATGGAATTACAATCATGCTGTTGGGTTTTAATGCTGGCTGTGGTGAATAGTGGCTAAGTGGAGGGGCTTCCCCTCCCTCCTCTCTTTCTTCCTCCTCCTCTCTTCCTTCTCATCCTCTTCCTCTCCTCCTCCTTCTCCTCCTCTCCTGCTGGAGATAAGAGCTCATCCTCCTCACGTGTGCATGGAAACGAGTGCTGCTTTCTAATTAGTTGTGTGTAAATGTGCGTTCCCTCTTCCTGCCCCTCCATCTCTCCTCCTGGCTGGGTCTCCTCCTCTGCCCCTCTGTCCTACTCTTGGCTCTCTCAGTCCTCCCTCCCATCTCTCCTCCTCCCTCTTCCCTCTCCTGCATCCCTTTTTCTGTTTCCCTCTCTCTCTCTCTCTCTCTCTCTCTCTATCTCTATCTCTATCTCTATCTCTATCTCTATCTCTATCTCTATCTCTATCTCTATCTCTATCTCTATCTCTATCTCTATCTCTATCTCTCTCTCTCTCTCTCCTCTCTCTCTCTCCCTCCCACCACCCTCATCTCTCACTCCTCTCATTTTTTACCCCCTCCGTTTTCATTACCCAAGAAAACATTTTGCATTCTGCTCAGGGGACTGGTCTGTGTTGGCTCCAGCGCTCTGATGTTTATTTCATAATTGGGCGGCTGCGGCGGCCGGGCCTGTGAATGGCGGCGGATGGGAATTGATTTGCATATGTTGTTGCCGGTTAACCCCCCCCATGCGTTGGCGCTGAGGTGGTGGAGTCTGTGTGAAATACAGCTGGATTTGTTTTAATGAGACATTCCACACACACACACACACACACACACACACACACACACACACACACACACACACACACACACACACACACACACACACACACACACAGACCGGTATAGTGACCTCTTGATGCACACACAAAGGGGGCACTTGAACACATGAGATGGATGTAATGCCACATGTTTAACACAACATGGCCAGCATGCAAATAAGCAGTGCATGGGGAGCTATGGCAAGCACAGGAGAGGGGACCGACATGCAGGAGGGAGTGAGGGGAGCACTGCACTGTGACATGGGCACAGGTGATGGCCTGGTGTGTGATTGTGCTGCTTGTACGTTTGGTGATTTGAGGAGCAGTGTCAATGGTGCGTAGATTAGGAGGTCAGGATTTGGAAGGTTAGCTTCAGCCAGTTAGCATCCAGCTGGCCACCACCATCTTTAAAAATGTTTAGCATGAGTAGTGTCCATTGTTCCACACTGAACTTTTGACCGTTATTAGGGCCGTCATCCGGGTACTTTCAGTGCACTAAGTTTTTGTGTTATCTGCACTGTATACATAAACTAAGTATTGGAAGTGTGCAAGTAGGCGGTTTGAGACACAGCCCATGTTGTCTCCATCTTAAGGTGGCATCTAGTTTGCTAACTCTACAGAAATGAGTCCCGTGAAATGCTATTTTGAAAAAGATGGTTGCAGTGAGCTTCAAACTTTTTGGGCTGAAGTAGCTAGCCTAGCACAGTCCATTAAAATGAGTGGGCTGAAGTAGCTAGCCTAGCATGGTCCATTAAAACGAGTGGGGTCAGTACCCCCCCCCCCCCCCCCCCCCCCTCCAGTTCTGTATAATACCTCCATGGCACTGGTGGATGAGCAGCAGCAGTTTGGATTGATCTGGAAGTGTGCGCTCAGCTGGCTCTATTGGACATCACCCCGTGTGGGGCAGACACTCCTCCTCACATTTTATTGATTTGTTTGTTTTTCTCCTCCGTTTTTTTTTATAGAAATGAACTTTGCGGGGCTCTTATGTAGCCATTATCCGCTCTAGCCATCGCGGCCTCCATAGTGTCCTGATGATGAGCATTAGCCGCGCTGGCCGCCTGTGAGTGAGTGACCTGTGGAGAGCGAAGCCGTCTGTGGTGTGATGGGCCTCTTATCTAATGGCGCCCCCTTTAATGACGGTGTAATGGAATAATGGCCTCCTGTTCAAAACATGCAGTCCCCCTGGCCTCCACAGCCACCTGCCCCCACCCCTCCCATACCCATACAAACACACACCAGCTTTTTTTTCCTTGCGAGAGGTTCTCTTTGTGCGGCGGCGTGTCACTGCCGAGCTCATTCCCTCCACCATTGTTCCAGTCCCCTCTCTGTCCATTCACCGCCGCCCGCTGGATTGTTCTGGAAAACAAAATAGCACAGCACCGCTGCAGCCACACACACACACACACACACACACACACACACCACACACACACACACACACACACACACACACACACACAAAGACACAGACACACACACACACACACACACAAAGACACAGACACACACACATACACACACACACACAAAGACACACACATACACACACACACACACACACACACACCACACACACACACAAAGACACACACACGCACACACACACACATACAGACACACACACACACACGCACGCACACACACACACATACAGACACACACACACACATACACACAAAGACACACACATACACAACATACAGACCACACACACACACACGCACGCACACACACACACATACAGACACACACACACACATACACACAAAGACACACACATACACACACACACACACACACAAAGACACACACACACACACAGAAAGAGAGAGGGGTGGGGGTGGGGTGGTTGAAGTTGGATAAGGTCTGTTTGGGCGTTGTGGCTTGAGTGAAGCAGACGGTCGACGGAAGTGATGTGATTACTTCTCCCTGAAACGCCGCCCGGAAAAATGGCAAGGTCACCAAGTGATGGATGCCAAGTTGTTGGAGATGCAGTTCTGTCCAGCTGGCATGATGCCAGGCCCATGACCTAAACAGTTTATGTTGTTCTTATTAAAGAACACACACACACACACACACACACACACACACACACCACACACACACATTCTCTCTCTCTCTCTCTCGCACATTAAAATATTAACATATCATCATTGTTCAATATAAAGACGAGAACACAGTGTGTGTGTGTGTGTGTGTGTGTGTGTGTGTGTGTGAAACTCAGCTGGATCTTTCTCCTGGTGCAGGCATGCTTGTGGCTGGTTCAGCTCCATGGTGATGGAGAAAGGGCAGCTGTTGTCTCCATGCCACATCCATCAGTGGCTGGTGGCTCCTCCAGGCCCCTACACAGCTTCACCTTGGCCCTGCTCCCTGCCCCTCCAATCCCCCACACTGGCCAGGCAGCGCAGATTGATGAAGGCCCTTAAAGGCTGCTTAGTGTTGACACACACACACACACACACACACACACACACACAGAGAGAGAGAGTATGATGCAACTCATGCTGGAGGTCCTGTGATTGCTTGTGCTGTGATTGCGTAGAAGACCACACACAATCTGGGGCGTACAGGTGACCTGTCTGTCTTCTCTTCTGGAAGGTGTCACATGGGACTACAGAGTCCATTAGCTCACTGGCTTGGGCAGCGTTTACACAAATCTAATTGCAGTGGCTTAGCAGGAAGTGAGCTAAATTGAACTGTATTGGTAAACTGGTCATTCTTGTGGACGAGAGCAGCCAAGTGAAAAAGGTTGCTTGTTTGGCTGTTTAAACAGTTTGATCTCTTTATGTTGGGTCTGCTCTGATAATTCCCCCACCTCTCTCTTTCTCCCTCTCTCTCTCTCTCTCTCTCCCTCTCTCCCTCTCTCCAACTGCTCAGGTGTGTTTGCTATTGTTTGAAATTAGTTTGGTTTAGTATTATGTTAATTTATTTATCTAGATTCTGACGTGTGGTGCAGTTGCCACATTTTCATACCCTATTAGCCCCTCTCTCTCTAGAGGTAGCAGGGCTGTGTACTCTCTCTTTCTCTCTCTCTCTCTCGCTCTCTCTCTCTCTGGTGTCTGCTCCAGTCAGAGTCAGACGGTCACATGGTGTGTAAGATGAGTGAAGCTAATGAAGAGAGGCAGAGAGCGGTGGATTTGCTTAAATACTCTTGTGGTGCTCGGCGTCTGAAGTGAGGCATCACGCCGAGAGGGAGCGCTTTTAATTATGCTGTCATTCACCTACTCCCAGCCCCAGTGACGGAGACCAGCCCCCACCAGCAGGACACACACACACACACACACACACACACACACACACACATATACACCTCCCCACAAATGCATGCACACAGACACACAGAACCTCTCTGACATCATCTAATTAAGCCCCACAGGTGTTTTACTCTCCTCTCTCTTTCTCTTTGGCTCCCTCCATCTTTGTTATTGTCTCTGTCTGCCTGCTGGCACCTCTCCCCTCTCCCTCTCACTCTCTCTCCTCCTCTCTCTCCTCGTCTCTCTCTCTCTCTCTCTCTCTCTCCCCCTCTCTCTCTCTCTCTCCCTTTTTCCTGTTTACTGTTGTCCCTGTGGGCTTCCGTGAGGTCGTAAGTGATGCTTTTCTGTCACTAAGGAGGTTGCTGTGACGTGTGGGTGTGTGTGTATCGGTGATTTAGTATATGTTTGCGTGTATGAATGGACTCGCTGTATTGAGCCTAGTCTCTTGGTGGTAATGTGACAGGTTGTTAAACACACTCCCTACACACACACACACACACACACACACACACACACACCACACACACACACACACACACACACAGATGAAGCCAGCTCAGTTATCGCAAAGCCTGTGACCTTGGCGCTGTTAGACAAATTGCTGAGAACAGTGTGCATATGTTGTCATTTCTACAAAGGTGATCACAAATGTGAGCAATCTAAAAGGCAGATTTGCACTATTATGGCAGTGAAGTATTTTTGCTGCAGGATTTTGATTTTAACATAATTAGTTAACTTAACACACTGGCCACTAAAACACTAGTTCCTATTCACTTTTTAAGCCTGTATGTTTCAGTTTGTTAGGTGATTATGGAGCATATTCAGAAGATGTTTATTTAGTTTTTACATTTTATGTTGTATTTTAGGCCAGCCTTTCTCAAACTTCTTTGACCCGAGGCCCGGTCACATCAGACTTTGGGTCATAGCCACTCTGGCGCCAGTCCACGGCCCATAGTTCTAGAAGCACTGTTTTGGACAAGGTCATCCTTTATCCTTTAGTCTTCATGTGGCCAGTCTCCTGGTAACTGAAGTGAAATGGCTCAACACTCCCTGTGAACTCTGGATCCTCTAATCCTCCAGTGCATTATGAACTGAGTGCACTCTGCAGGCTTCTGTGGTGGAAGCCTGCCTGCTTGTTTTGGGAGGGTGGAATGTGTGTGGAGAGAAATTTCCTTTCCCTGTCTTCTCCTCTCATCGATTTCTGCCTCTCCCCCCAGCGATCTATAACTACGATGCCCGCAGTGAGGAGGAGCTGTCTCTGCAGATTGGGGACACGGTGCACATATTGGAGACGTATGAAGGTGAGAACACCGCGCACACACACACACACACACACACACACACGCCTGCAGCCGCCTGCCGCTCATTTGAACTGATGGCGTCGCTCCCCGAAGGCCAACGCCAAGCAGTATTGGGCATTATTATTTTGTCAATCAGCATAATGTCAGCGTTTTGTCACAGCGCTGTGGCATTTGGGGACCAAGCTGTGCTGAACGCATCCATTTCCACATCTCCTTCAGCCCCCCACTGCCAATGAGAACGTTGAAATGCCTTCGGTTTTTTTGGGGGGCAGGTGTAGTGTATTTATTTGCCTTTAAATGTGTGAGTTATTTTGTCCAACAAAGCCTGAAGAAGAAGGAATGTATTACACCACACACACACACACACACACACACACACACACACACACACACACACACACACACACACACACACACACACGCAATCATAAAAATATCTCTTTCTTTGAGCCTCCCTCATCATAGCACAAGTTATTATTTTTTGCTAATGCAGTTTCATGGTCTCTTGTAGGATGGTACAGGGAAACAGGCTGAGGAGGAAGTCCAAAAGGTAAGTTGATCTCCACAGTGTCTTTATACAAACTGAGAGCCCTAGGCAATCACATTTCCCAGCACTGTGCTGTGATCTTCACTGTTGAGTTGTATTACTTCCACATTGTATATAAATAAAAAGTCTTAAAACTGAAAGTAATATAGGACAGCAGTATTCAGTTATGTAAAGTCGCTAATATGTCGAAGTTGTTTTTGTCTCTGACTCAGGGCATATTCCCCGCGTGCTACATTCACCTGAAAGAAGCCACAGTGGAGGGCAATGGGTGAGTGGACCCTTCTGAACTGTTTCCATAGTTTCGTAACTGGCTGCGTCTGGCAGCTGATCCCTGGGCTGTGGCTTTGTAGTGTCCAAGTGGAGGGGCGGTTTAGCGGAGTGGAGGCTGGAAGGGGCCTCTGGAGCAGATGGCCAGCGTGCAGCTCTGATGGGCTCCTGGAACTGGCTTGTTATGGGCGCCGGACGCTGGAAGTCAATCTCGTCTCCCCTCTTTCTCTGCCAGAGTGCTTGAGCGCAAATGCCTGACTTTAAAATGGTGCGGTGTATCTCATTCGCCAGACGACCTTGCTGGTTGAGTTTCATCTTACTGGGTCCTGAATTCTGTCCTTGAGCGTGAGGATCCACACTTACACAGCCACAGATGGGCCTTTGCTTTCATCTGTGGGCCACTTCTTTGAATAAGCAAAATGTATTTTGAAAGGCACTGTCCTTGAAGAAGAAACCCCTTTCCCAAAGAAAGGAGAACATCATTTTTCACTCGCTGTTATATGAAAGGGTCGTTTTTTTTTTTTCCTTGGCAAAAATAGTTTCACACAGGCTCTTGTATTTCAAGGGAACCGTTGCCAAATTAGTGCCCAGTGTGGGATTAATTGGAATTGCGTTTCCCGGGCAGCCATCTCTGACCCGGGCAGAGATTTAAGCAGCACTCTATGCCACATGAAAGACTATAGATTAGCGTGATTTACATTGAGCGAGGAAAAAGTATGCACGCATATCTGGGTATTTCATTTCTGAGTGAACGGCATGATTTTAATTGGTGCTGATGTGAAATCACAATATGCTTTTGAGACACACCCTTCAGATGCAGATACCAGAATGGGGGGGGGGGAGAAGGAGTGACAGGTAGACAGACAAATGACAGGATGCATTGACAGCTCAGAAATAGATGGATGCACGGCTGGATGAGCAGCCGAATACATTCCTGGACTGATTTGTGGATTAGTGTGGATGGATGGATCAATATGTGTGTGGATGTGGAGATAGATGGTGCAGGGAGGACTGGGGGGCATATGGCTAATGTGCCTTTGAATGGGGAGCTGGAGGAGTAGCTGGATGCTTGACTTGACTGATGGATGAAAAGGGTGAGCAGCTGAGCAGCTGAGCAGGTGAGGTGAGGTGAGCTGAGGTGAGCTGAGGTGAGCTGAGGTGTGGATGGATGGTGGCGGTTGGTGATGAGTAGGGGGATAACGCTGTCATCTGGGCCTCTTCCTCTACAGGCAGAAAGAGACGGTCATCCCCAACGAGCTGCCCTTGGTGCAGGAGGTCACGACCACCCTACGAGAATGGGCCTCCATATGGAGAGACCTATATGTGGTGAGTTTACCCGCGCCGCACACACACACAGACACACCGCACACACACTCGCGCACACACACACACATGCATACATACACTGGCATTGACTTTTGAAGTATACAGTATATAGTATGGATTTTTCTGCCTTTGCAAGATGCAAATTAAGTGTGTATTTGATGCAAGATGCAGGTTATGTGTGTGTTTGATGCAAGATGCAGGTTATGTGTGTATTTGATGCAAGATGCAGGTTATGTGTGTATTTGATGCCAGATTGCAGGTTATGTGTGTATTTGATGCAAGATGCAGGTATGTGTGTATTTGTTGCAAGATGCAGGTTATGTGTGTGTTTGATGCAAGATGCAGGTTATGTGTGTGTTTGATGCAGATGCAGGTTATGTGTGTGTTTGATGTTACTGGAACGCTCTGCAGCTCAAGCCCTCTCTACTGCTTGCACTAGCATGGTGTCTGTAGTGATACATTCTGACATGCTTTCACTGCCTGCCAAAGTGAAACAGACACTTTAATGAAGCTTGATTAGGGTTTTGTTTTCATGTGTGTGTCTGTGTGTGTGTGTGTGTGTGTGTGTGTGTGTGGTGTGTGTGTGTGTGTGTGGTTGCTAATGCCCACACAGGGAGACAAGCGAGAAATGTTCAACTCGGTGCGCGACATGATCTACGACCTGATCGAGTGGCGCTCTCAGATCCTGTCTGGCACGCTCCCTCAGGACGAGCTGACGGAGCTCAAGCAGAAAGTCACCTCCAAGATGGACTACGGCAACAAGTAAGCCAAGAGCCGTCAGCACGCTCCTTCATCACACACATTTTTTTCCCCAGGCTGCACTGTTCCAAGTCACCTGGCTCATTATGAGGGGGGGGGGTGCAAATCCAATCCATCATTCCAAAAACACTCTTTGATTATTTTGAAATGAATGATTATTGTTTAAACTGGTTGTGTGTGAATCTACAACTCTGCTGCAGTGCTGTCTCCAGAATTCTAAAATGGCAGTGGAGATCTGGAGCCTGGTGTTGGTTGTGCTTAATGAGGCAAGCTTTTGGATGGCAGATTGGAAGCTGTGTTTGCAGGATGCCACCTGTGATGTCTGACTTCCTGCCAAAACCATTCCCACAGGTACTTGGATCTGGACCTGGTGGTCAGGAACAAAGATGGGAACATCCTAGACCCCGACCTGACCAGCACCATCAGCCTGTTCCGGGCCCACGAGGCCGCCTCCAGACAGATCGAGGAACGCATCCAGGAGGAGAAGGTAAGCATCGAGCTGGTGCATGGAGACACACAGGGCTAGTGGAAGGGAGGGAGTGAGGTGTTTCTGAACATGTTGACCTCTCAGATGCGTGGCGCTCCCCTGATGCGCTTACGGCTCTCATGGGTCAGTTCCCGTGCAGGTTCAGCGCTTCACACAAGCAGAGAGTACTGCAGTGGTCTGGTCCTCCCCCTGCGTGTGTGTGTGTGTGTGTGGAAGTGCTGATGGAGGAATACAAATCAGGCTGTGCTGCTGGGGCTCTGAGCTGGTTGCCAGATTCAAAGCAAATAGCAGCTTGATTAGTTCAGGGCAATTTACTGATTGAATCAAATGATGAATTCATTTTCTGAAATTCATATTTTTGGAGAGCCCAAGTGTTGGTTGGTGTTCCCTCTATTTTTCTTACATGAAATATTTTCATTAGGCTTCATTAAAGCACATGTAAATTGTAATGTTTTTCTAGTGGATTATTACATGGTGAATACGAGCAACATGATCATCCTCTAGTATCAAGTGTAATTGTATCAGTTTGAAGTGTGCTGGTGTGATGATGAGTGTGTTGTGCAGTGCTAAATGAAAGTGATTCATGCTGGACTTGGCTCAGTACATGCTGGTTAGAAATACTGTGTGACTTTCTTCGGGCACTGCCGGACATTCACACGTCACTTGCCATTGAAACTTCACATGAGCAAGACGGCTGCAGGCTGCTGCTGTGGTCTGTCTTGGTCCACTGCACGAGCTAGAACACACCTCACAGCCTGATGTCAGGGTATTGCCCTCATTGGCTGGAGTCTTCCTCGATAAACAAGTCATCTTGTTCATTTCAATGCAAAAAGAAAATTCAACTATACTCTACTGTGTTTACTGAAAATAACAATATAGAGCACAATTCCACAATATTCCTCCTGTTATTTAGTTGAGAATTACAATAGGAAGGAAAAACGGTCTGGGCTTGTGACTGCCATCTTTTCTAGCTTCTTCCACCTGACACCAGCAGTTCAATGTCTGACTATCAAGTCGCCCTAAGTCAATAGTGAATGCAACCCGTGACTTTATTAGACTTGTGTGTTCTGTGCACGAGTGTGCACGACTGGGATCCTAAGCAGTGCACTGTGGTGTCCTCTCTAGTCCCAGAAGCAGAACATGGAGCTGAGCAGGCAGGCCAAGTTTGCCTCCACGCCGTCCTTCGCCCTGTTCGTCACCCTGAAGAACGTGGTGTGCAAGATCGGAGAGGACGCCGAGGTGCTCATGTCCCTCTACGATCCTGTGGAGTCCAAATTTATCAGGTGCACACTCACACCCCGACACACACACATGTACACACATCACCCCCATTCGCCACCCTCATTTCACTCTTTCTGTTTCTCCTTTCGGAATATAACCTTTTCTCCCTCCTGACCCCCAGTGAGAACTACCTCGTGAAGTGGTCCAGCTCTGGACTGGTCAAGGACTTGGATCAGCTGCACAATCTGCGGGCTGTTTTCACGGTATGTGTGTAACTGGCTGTGTATACATGTCACTGCTGCATGGCTTTCCCCCAGGGACGGGTGGCCATAGGGCCCTCTACCCTGATGTGCGTATGTGGGTCTTTAACATATGCTGCATGTGCTACTGTGGGCGTGTGGAAAGCCATTTCTGAAACTGATGGATGATCAGCAACAGCTGTGAGTGGCATGGGTGATGAACTCATGATAAATTGACAACAGTAGGCCTATGTCTATTCCATCATGTCTGGCGGTCTCAAAGAGCAGCTTTTCCACGGGGGCTGTGTCAGTAATGAATTGAATGACTGCAGCGGTACTTTCATAGGGTATGTAATGAACAAAAATGAGAAATGTAAAGTGCACTGATGAATTGGCTACTTATCTTTTATAGCGACCTGCTGCACATCTCGCGTAATCTCTCAAGCTAGCAGGTCATTTCAGCCAGGCCTCCCAAGAGCTTCATCATTAATAGCTGTGCATGACAGGAATAGAGGAGAACACCAGAGAAAGCCAGAAGGAGTGCTTGGTCAAAATGTGACATTGAACATCTCCTTCTCTAGCCTACACGCAAAGCCAACGTAGACTGACACAACAGATCTGGACTAGCTGGGACTTTTTCAGCAGGCAGCCATTTGCTGTCTCGTCTCTGGTTAGAGGTAGTGGTGACTGCTGCTAATGAAATAGTTCATCATGGACTTGTGTAAATGAAGCATCTGTGGGGACCCCTCCAGGATAGTGATTGTAATGCAGGTTTAAATTCCCCTGGGTCCTATATCTGTGAAGGGGCTACTACAGGGCTGTTTGCTTTTTCTACTTTAACATGGACACACACACACACACACACACACACACACACACGTGCACGCGCGCCTGTGTGTGTCCATTTCTTTTTAAAGCAGTGCCGACCTTTCAGATTACTGCAATTTGTGTTATAAAGTCCCATAGTTCTATTAAAAACAATTAATCTTAATGTGGCTTTCATGTATGCTGCATATATCCTAATGAGCATGTGCACCATTCTGATAATGCTTAGATCACTTCATCTTAAGTGATACAATTAGAGCAGTGGTGTTTCCATCCAAACTCACCTCACTAAGCTAATGCAGAGTAATTATAGCCTAGAGCCAACCACATCTAACGGGAGGCCCCCTGTGATGGAGATGCAGGTTGGAGTGGGAAGTGTGTGTGTGTGTGTGTGTGTGTGTGTGTGTGTGTGTGTGTTGCTCTAAGTGGGAGGGCTGAATTACACCTCCACTGAGGCCAAGCCTGTACCACTTTCTATTCTGCTCCCCCCAGAACGAGTCCTACTAAAGGTCAGTCTTGGTGTAGTAGAGAATGTGAGAGATGGGGAAGAGGGAGAGAGAGAAATGGAAGGAGGGATGAGCACAGGCTCAGGGAGAGGTGGAAAGCAAACCAAAATGAGAGAAAGGCCGGCGCTGCATTCCCCATTGAATTGCAAGCAGGACACAGAGCAGCCGCCACAATCAAAGAGCGACTTAACACAATTTGCCAGGAGACGGGCCGCCCAAACAAAAGTTTATCCTCCCTCTCCGACACTCTGATCAATTCATCAATTGTTGCCGCAGCGGCGGCTGTGTTCCAGTGCGAGCTTAACAAGGCACTACATCCAGTCACGTCCTCAGCTGGGCTCCCCCGGCCAAGCCCATCAGAGAGCACGGGAGCGAAACAAGCGCCATCAAGCCCCCTCTAATGCCGCTCTACTCAGCCTCAAATCTCCTTTAGTCGGAATGCAAACACGTCCATGAGACACGCGGCAGCCTCATTACAGCTTGTGTGTGTGTGTGTGTGTGTGTGTGTGTGTGTGTGTGTGTGTGTGTTTTTGTGTGCGCGTGTGTGTGTGTATGTGCGTGTGTGTTCCCACCTC
Organism: Alosa sapidissima; assembly: GCF_018492685.1. NCBI lineage: Eukaryota > Metazoa > Chordata > Actinopteri > Clupeiformes > Clupeidae > Alosa > Alosa sapidissima. The sequence goes on from NC_055980.1 coordinate 3,034,746, forward strand.
AGGACCTGGGCAGTGAGGACCTGAAGAGGGAGAAGATCAGCTTTGTGTGTCAGATCGTGCGCGTGGGACGCATGGAGCTGCGGGACAATAACACCAAGAAGCTGACCACCGGCCTGCGGAGGCCCTTTGGAGTGGCAGGTACGCCAGGTTCTGACCCCGACCACAGCAGCACTGCAAGCCAGTCAGGCTGTTTCATCATTAATGGTCACTGGAAATGACAACTACAGCCCAAGAGCAGAATTACTCTTTTTAATGGAGTTCTGCTCAGTCTTTGAGCTACTGTACAGTTATGTGCAGAATAATAGCAGTGTTTTTTAAAAAAATTAATAAAGCTCAAAATCCTTAGAATAGCTGTTAATTCCATAATATCAGTGCATTGGGGACACTGCACATTCAATTTCAAATGAAAACATGACCAAAATTGATCAAGTTTGTGTTATACCTTTACAATAATGGTATGCAACTAGATATTAGTGCAGTGATACAAAGTAAAGCAAAATCTTGAGACATTTTTCAGTTTATACAGTAAATGTTTGAGTTTGTAAATAAAATATGCAAACACTGCTATTTTTTTGAACAGCCTAACATTCCCTTTTCTTCACTTTCTGTAGAGGTATACTGAAACTGAATGTGCAGAAACTGAATGTGCAGTTTTCCCAATGCATTGATATTATGGAATTCACAGCTATTCTAAGGATTTTGAGCCTTATTCATTTTTTTATAACACTGCTATTATTCTGCACATAACTGTACATGCTAATCTAGCTAGTGATTTGCAGAGCTTTGAACAGACTTCTCTTGACTTGTCTGTGTGTTCCTTACCTCCCTCTCCTGCTCATTTGAGGTCCAGTCCCAAACGCTGAGCTTCCCTTTGCTGCTGATTAGACTTGGAAAGAGACAGAGAGGAGAGGAATATCAGTGTGATTTATGTGGTGGCAGTTCAGTCAGCTTGCTGTGGAGAGGCCCTTTGGGGATCCATGTCTACATTAAGATATCTCTTTTAGGGCACATTTAATAGAAAAAGAATCAAACCATACTTTTAAATAAGACAGGAACTGTTTCTGGAAGTGCCTTGCTTGCCCAGAGGAGGTCTCTACAAAAATATTCATACTCTTTCAGCTGGCAGTGGTAGCTGCTATCACAGAGGGTCGAGTCTGTGTGCTATTGTGAAATGAGAGTTCCTTTCATCAGATGGGGGGGCTCAGCACTCTTTTCTATGGTGCAGTAACAGTCAGCCTTCACCAGTCCAAGCATAACTTCTCCAAAGTCGTTTTTCCTCTGTCAGAAGTAGTCAAGCTAAAATAGATCAAGTGTCCTGATGGGATCCAAGAGCAAACTTCTACTTGATTTGTCCCGTCCTCCCCCATTAAAGTGAAGGAAATTGCAAAATGATTTGCCAGCAGATTGCAGTGCAATTTACTCTATGCTCCATTTTATTGCTAAAAATCTTTCCTCCTCTGAAAGATTTTCTTGATGAATTGCCCTGCCTCTTTTGCATTTTTAACAATGCAAGGCTTGTAGCCACACATTCCAATCACAACTTCAAGCAAGTGTAGCACAAGACTTCCAAATGTGTTTTTTTCCCCTTTGCTTCCCACTGCTTGATAAGCGCTGAACTCCCAGGGCCTAACCTGAGGCCAGAGGAGTGGTGTGATTACAGTGGAGTCCTCTCCAACCCTCCTTACCTCTCATGATGGCATACTTGTCTACAGGTCTTGCTCCCGGCCTGATAAATACATTTGGCCCCCAATCAGAGATTCTCACTTGAAGGAGAAGTAGAAATTAGTGGCTGATTTGTCCCCAATGGGCCGGCTGCCCGTTCTATAGTAAACTAATTAGATTGGCGGTGCGCCGGCCGAGTGCACGCCGGGTGAATGACACTTTATTGTGCCGTCCCACTTGAGGAGATGGAGGGTGGCATCGAGATTGATGAGCCCTCGGTGAGCAGATATGATTTAGAATGTGTGTGTGTGTGTGTGGGGGGGGGGGGGGGTGCGTCGCGGATGCGACCAGGGCCAACTCCAGACTGGAGCGCGTTGACCCTCACGGCTGCTGAGGAGCTTTATGAGCTACTGGAAGGTCGAGCGGGGGGAGGGAGCAGAGGCAGAGGAAGGAGAAAATAATGATGGAGGGAAAAGGGGGAGAGTGCAGAGGAGATGGAAGGAGGCAGGATGGAGAGAGTGGTGGATACAGAGGGAGAGAGAGACATGGGAAGAAGGGAGAAGAAATAGGGATGGGAATCCATCAGGTTTTAACATCAAACATGTTTTTGAAGTTAGACGGGGGAAATGCGTCTAGCTGGGTTTCTTTTTTCCTTCTCCTCTCCTCTCCTTCCTTCCTGCGCACTACAAAGCAGCCTTATGTGGGTCAGGCAGGAGAAATCAAAGCCAGCGGACTGTCACCTTTAATGTGAGTGAGTGAGTGAGAGAGAGAGAGAGAGAGAGGGGGAGAGGAGGGGGCAGAGAGGGAGAAGAGGAGAGACAGTGGGTTTCATCACCCTCGCTGCTCCCCTCCATTAGCGCTCATCAGCCTCCTGTTGACTGGAGATGGAGTCGCTGCACCTCCCTCGGCTCGCGTCTCCTCCGGGCCCTCGGCTCTAGAGCTGCTCCTCTGGGATTGTGATGAGAGAACACACACACACACACACAATCACAATCACACACACACACTCTCACACACACACACACACACACACACACTCACAATCACACACTCACACACACACACTCACACACACACACACACACACACAATC
>NC_055980.1:3040000-3057500 GCF_018492685.1 Alosa sapidissima
CTCTCTCTCTCTCTCTCTCTCTGTCTCTCTCTCTCACGCTATCTCTGACGGAGGCCTGCACAGAGCCAAACCCGCTAGCTTGCTCCAGTCTTCGTCTTAGATGGAGGAAGAGGAGGAGAGCCCAGCCGGTGGCCTGGTCTTAGTGATGCTCTCTCTGTGTGTCTCTCTCGTTACCATCCTAGCCCACTGTTGGCTAACAAATGGCTTTGTCCTCTGTCACGGTTTTTGCATCACTATTTGGTGTGTGTGTTCCTCTCTCTCTTTCTCCTTCTCCATCTCTCTATCCCACCCCCCTCACCCCACCCCTGTCCTCTCATCTACAACACCACAACCTCTTTCCCTCCCATCACCACCTTCTCTCTCTCTCTCCCTCCCTCTCTCTCTCTCTCTCTTTCTCTCTCTCTCTCTCTTTCTCTCTCTCTCTCTCCCTTCTTGGCTCCTGCTCTTCCTTCCCTGGTGGTGTGTTGGCCTGTTGTGTGCATACTCCAGGCTAGCGCTGGATGACGCCATTGGCCACAAGCAGCTGAACATCTCCCGTTTCTCACCCAGGGTGGCGGGCGAGAACGACTTCCTCCAGACCGTCATCAACAAGGTCATCGCCGCCAAAGAGGTCAACCACAAGGGCCAAGGTAACTATAGCAACAACACTGTTAGTGGTTTTGAGGGTGAGGTCCGCTATTAGGGTATCAGAGTTAACCGAGGTAGTGTGAAGTCTTCCATGTCTTCTCCAGTGCTGAAGTTGGATTGTTTGGAATCTCTTCAGTTCTGATTAATTGAGCAGAAAATGTTTTGGGAGAAGTGAAAGTGCCACCTGTAGTGTGATGTGTAGAGAGTCTGGTGTGTAGATAGTGTGATGTGTAGAGAGTCTGGAGTGTGGCTAATTAGATTTCATCCGAAAGGAGGGTTGGAACAGAGTAGATTTGGAGAAGAAAGACTACTATAAAGAGCACAACAGGTGCTGTGGAATCCGATAAAAGTGCTGTAATCTTTCTGTCTTTGCTTACCCTTTCTTGCCACAGAGATTATTATCAATAAGTGTGTGTGCGTGTGTGTGTGTGTGTGTGTACGGCGTACGTGTACTTTAGCCTTGTATTACCCTAGCAAATTATCTTCAGTGTCAATTGTGCAGACACTAACAGCTTGTCTTGACGGGCGTGTTTATCGATTTACATGTCTGGCAGTGGATAACATCTCTGAAGCGATATGAGTGTTTGTGCTGCTGGGCGGAGGCGAGGCGGACAGGGTGGGTGGAGGAGGGGAGCGGAGGGGAGAGGCGGTGGGGCGCAGTGAGGGTGGAGGAGGGGAGGGGTGCAGGGCGGAGGGCTCCGTGGCTGGTGTCATGTCTCATGAAGACGCGCTGCCATAAACGCCAGCTCCACTCAGGCCAGACGTGAGCGAGAGGCACCAGGACTCGCACGCAGTGTCAGACACATTGGCACGTCAAAGCCGCCCCCATCGCCACAAAGAGCGCTTCATTAAACAGCCCATGTGTGCAGGGCAGGGCAGATCAGCGTTAGAGGAGACTTCACAGAGGGAGATGGGTAGAACGTGAGGGAGGGAGGGGGGGAATGAGATGGGGGTTTGGAGTGGAAGAGCCAGAGAGCGTGAGCTGGAGGAGGAGGAGGAGGATTGAGGGAGCGGGTGCGGGAAGAGAGAGATGACAGACAGAGGAGGGTTTGGAGGAGATGAGTCATGAGTCCCCATTTTTGGAGCTGAGATTGAGAATGTTTGATAGCAGCGTCTGCATTAATGCTTTAGCTCTGAGGCTGCTTCAGAGATTCATGTCACTCCTCAGGCGTCACCACTGCAGTGCACTCACTCGTACGCAGAGCAGACGTGCAATGCACTGTAGTCTGGTGAAGAGCAGCGCACGATCAGCACCAGAATACTGATTAGCATTACTAGCTTGATGCCAACATGTGAATACATCATGGAGATGGTCTGCTGTGAAATGTTGCCAAATAACTCTCCCGCTGGTCCTGTCAGGTTTGTGGGTGACCCTGAAGCTCCTACCTGGAGACATTCATCAGATCCGGAAGGACTTCCCCCATCTGGTGGACCGCTCCACAGCTGTGGCACGCAAGATGGGCTTCCCCGAGATCATCATGCCAGGTGGGCACCACTGCACCACCACCGCCGCCATCCATCACTTGTTGTGCTCCACAGCTTCTGGCTGTGCAGTTGGAGCAGAGAAGAAGAGCTGCTTTGCATGAGGAGGACGCTTATCCTCTCTGCTTTTTATTGTGGATGGCAAACTCTCTTGTGTTTAACTTTTTGTTTCTGGTCTCAGGCGATGTGAGGAATGACATCTATGTGACTCTAGTCCAAGGAGAGTTTGACAAAGGCAGCAAGACGACGCCCAAAAACGTGGAGGTCACCATGTCTGTGTACGACGAGGATGGGAAGAAGTTAGAGGTAGCTGGGCCATGTATTCTCTCTCTCTCTCTCTCTCTGTACATGCACAATGCACTTATATATACACACACAATTCACTTACACTCACACACACACACACACACACACACACTCTCTCTCATCCTCTCTCTCTGTTGTCCTGGTAGAGTGCTTGTCTCCTGGTCAATTTTCAGAGCACTGAGTGCTGTACTTCATCTTTCATGTGGACAGACCATGATTTTCAGGGCTGTCTGCCATCAGTCAAAAATACCATCACCCCTCTGCACTCTCTGGCCCTACACACACACACACACACACACGCCCACATGCACACACACACAGACCATGATAGTGGCCCCTTCTCTCCAAGCTCCTCTCTGTCAGTCAGGATGAGTCCAGTCTTGTAAGGACGTGACCTTTGTGTTTAGTCACTGTGCGCTGTCCTGGTCATAGCGCTGATTAGGTGATTGATCTGTGCCATCAGCACAGGCTCCTACTGACCAATCCTGGTGCTCAGATATGCACACAGTCTACACTATCACCTCATCCAGACCAGCTAGGCTGTTTGTTATTTCTGTGTGTGATGAAGATGTTAACAGCGGCTTTATCAGCCCCCAGCCACATTAGGCCAAGTGTGAATGGACTCTGGATGTGCGTTTCATGTGAACAGTGGTGGGTGTGAGCTGAATCAGGTGATGGCTTCATTAGGGAATGCTCACTGGATCTCCATGTGCCACGCTGAGCTGAGCTGAGCTGAGCTGAGCTGAGCTGAGCTGAGCGGAGAGGAGAGGACAGGAGCGGAGTGGAGGCCTGTTGGCCTGTGTTGGTCTGTTGTGTGCATACTCCAGGCTAGCGCTGGATGACGCCATTGGCCACAAGCAGCTGAAGGCACAAGAGAGGAGAGGAGAGGACAGGAGCTGAGCTGAGCGGAGAGGGCCAGATGTCACCTTCCTCCCCCACCATCTCAAAGAGTACGCTGATTAAAGCTCCACTTCCAATAGAGGGGGACGTAATTATCTCCCCTCTCTGCCGTGTGTGTGTGTGTGTGTGTGTGTGGGCATTTGTGTGTGTCTATTCTCTTCTGCCCACCTGCTTCTTTATCCTCTAATGAAGTGCAAGTTTGAACCTGAGGCCATGCGGGTGTGTGTGTGTGTGTGTGTTTGTGTTTGTGTGTGTTTGTATGTGTGGTTGTGGCAGTGCTGGAGATGCACTCATTAGTGTGGGGGGACTGATTGGAGATCAGAGTGAATGTGACGCGGCACAGAGGTCCTGGTGTCTCTAGCAGCAGCAGCAGCAGCAGCAGGATGAGGAGGTGGTGGGTGGTGGAGGAGGTGGTGGGTGGTGTGTGGGCTGCTCTGAGCTTTTGCTTCACTCCGTCTCATCTCCGTCATCTCACTCCCTCACCTCCCCCCTCACTCCACCAACTCAGCTCCGTGTTTGAGAAGAAACTTACTGAGAGACTGCTTCCCCTTACAATCAGCATCATCATCATCATCATCATCATCGTCATCTTCATCACCACCAGTAACCGCCATCATCAGGGTCTTGTTCTCCATGTGTGGGAGTCTGGTCTCCTGGCGGGGAGGAGGGAGAGAGGAATGGAGGGCAAAGTGGCTGGCTGGATTGCAGCGATAATTCTCCTCAGTAGAGGCAAGAGGCTTTATCTGTACCAAGGGGGGCACAGCTTGGGAGTAGTGGAAAGCAGTGTATTGGAAAGGCAACGGTCTCTTGGCAACCCTAGCCAGTTGGAACTGCTGTCGAAATGAGCCAACACTAACCAAATTGATTCTCCCTTTTTTTTTTGCCAAAGGCTATGTGGTACTCACTTGCAAACTGGATGCCCACACACACACCACCACCAATACTTTTCAGAGCAATTTTCTCTTATTTCTATTTTATCCTTACTTCTGACTGCTGTGTGTGTGTGTGTGTAGTGATTTGGGGCCAGCAGCAGGGCTCTGGAGCTCTACTGAGAGTCTGTGAAAAGAGCCTCTAATTGAGCCTCAGGAAATCAGAGTTTAGGCTGTGGACTCTCACTGCATCCTGCACTGGCTGATATCAGGCTTACTGGCCACTCCTTGTCCACACACACACGCACATTCTGAGTTTCTCTCCTGATTATTTATCATTGCCCCATTCCTCTGTCTGATAGATTGACTAACCAAGAGAGATGCACATCCAAACGCACACTGACACACAGGCAGTGCACATATACAAAGACCAAATGAGACAGATGACCGGTGCTGTGGACACATCTAATCTGTGAGCTTTGCGGCAGGATGAGTTGATGTTGTCCAGCTGACACATGGGGCCTCTTCCCCAAGTCGATACAGTGGACGCTGCTAGCGCTGTGAGCCCGGGCCCCATATCTCCAGTCAAGGGGCTGGTGCCTGCCAGGACTCCATGAATCACCAGCCTCCCCTGTGAGAGGGGTCTCCAGTGGCCATGGAGGCGCAACCCCCCACTCCTCAACTTCATTCAACACCAACACCCCCCCCCCATACACACACACACACACACACACACACACACACACACACACACACACACACACACACACAGAGTGAAGTCTGGCCAGTGGAGAGAGAGAGGGGGAAAGACAGGGGGCCGTTATCCCTCATAATTGCCAGCTGTCAGGAGGCGTTAGCATCTGAGTGTGTCAGCGCTGTGAGGAATGAACAGGGCAGAGGAGAGAGAGAGAGAAGAGGGGGATATTGAGTGTGTCCGTCTCTCCTCCTCTCTCTCTCTCTCTCTCTCTCTCTCTCTCTGTGTGCAATTGTCTGTGTTCATGTTTGTGTCCATTTGAGTGGGAATACACATGACTCAGCCATGTTTGCCACATTCTCATAAATCCATCTCCATGTACAGTATATGTGTGTTTGAGCAAGTGTTTATGCAGTGCAGTATATAATCTGTTGATGGTGTGCCAGTGTGTCGGTGTGACAGAGAGAGAGCAAGAGAGTGTGAGAGTGAGAGTGAGTGGGAGTGGGAGTGGATTCAGGTTGTGATTGATGGTGCCACTCATGCATGCCAGGCTGGTGGGCGTCTGCTCCGCGATGATGCTCTGACCCTCTGCGGCCAGGAGGGCCTTTGGGGGGGGGGGGGTGCTGGGGGCAGTGGAGAGGTGATGCAGCCAGAGCTAATGGCCCGTCTCTGTCCCTGGTCATCCCTCTCCCCCTCTCCACTCCCTTTAGCCAGCTGGGCGGCAGCAGGTGAGGCGCACCCCTTAATCCCTTAATGGGGCCGGTGGGGAAGGTCATTGTTGGGGCCACCTGGACATATGGAGAGATCCCCGACCTTGGAGGCCCTCCTGGGCTGGCTGGGCACCGGGGGGTGGCCTCTATCAATAATCAAGTAGTGGCTAAATGGGGGGGGGTGTTTCCTCTCTCCGTGGTTCCTGTCCTGCCCATTGGACTGAGGCATGTTTTGTTCAGAGCCGTTTTGGGACATCCCTCTTTTTTTTGAGCACTCCATTCCCTTGGATGAATTGACTTTCAATTATTTAGATGACCTTTTCCAGCCCAGCAAAAAGGAAAATTGAACTCTGAAACCCAGTGATACTTTATGGCCCTGATTTGTGGTGCCTGAAAATGCATCATGAAACAGAGGAGATTAAATTTTGGGTCCTTGCCATGAATGGACTCAGATCAGATGGCTTTGACCTGAAGCCTGGTGCTCTGTGCTGCAACAGATTTAATGGTTATTCTGTGTGTGTGTGTGTGTGTGTGTCTCCATTCTGTAGAATGTAATCTTCCCTGGAGCCGGAGATGAAGGGATCCTTGAGTACAAGTCTGTGATCTACTATCAAGTGAAACAACCTCGCTGGTTTGAGACAATCAAGGTGAAGCACTACACACACCACACACACACACACTCTCTCTCACTCACACACACACACACACACACATAGCATTTATAAAGTCGGTCAGAACAGCTGTCTGAAATGATCTAAAAGGCTATACATTTGAAGTGTTTGAAGAATTTCCCAACCATTGATTAAAACATCCAGTTTCTTGGTTATGGCTTTGTGGTCCTCTTGGGGTGAAATGAGGAGAGTGATGAAAAGGGCCTCTCTGTGTAGCTGTTCTGGGATCAGTGGAAAGGTCATAGACCAGTGTGTAATTGACCGTTCGCAAAACCATCGAACGCAGATGAGCCAATGGCAGTCCAGTAGCTCCGTGCAGGCAGACATGGCCCGTCAACTTCACCTTACGGCTCCATAGAAATGTTTGTCACCCAACAAAGCTAGATATGAGTTTTTATACATGTGTCTCCATGTCATACTGCAGTCTTTCAATGGATTGTAAATGATTGTAAATGAATTTAGGTCCGTGGCTCTCTAAAAGAGCCTCTTGTGCTGTAACTTTTACAGAGTCTTAACAGCTACTGTACCTGTACTGTACCATTGAATTTCTCACAACTCCGTTCTGAGTTTGACGGCATAGTAACAATAAGTAGGTGCCGTGGCTTTTGCGAACGGTCAATTGGTCCGGAGCTATTTATTTATTCATCTGCGCTGTGCCTCACGTGCACTGGGCCCAGTTTGTGTGGTCATGTGGGGATTCACTGCTTATGATGCTTGTTCTCTCAAGGTTGCCATTCCCATTGAGGACGTCAACAGGAGCCACCTCCGCTTCACCTTCAGACACAGATCATCACAGGACTGTGAGTAGAACACACATCCACGCACACACACACACGCACACACACACCATATGGCATTTACACCATTCATACACATATGCGTATGAATCTTGCTTGCAGTACCGATGCTCATGCTCACATTTTGACTAGTGGTTCACACTTCTGTTGCACTCAAATGAATACACTAGCTCTCATTAACACAAGCCACCCCTGACATTTCTACTGAATCGTTTGCACTCATTTTTGCCCTCCTTGGAACATTAGCCGTTTTAATGCTCTCCTCAAAGTAACAGCAGCCACCATATGACACCACCTGCTTCTGTCTCAAAACACTCAGCCCTGAGCCCCATCCACACAACAGCGTGTGTGTGTGTGTGTGTGTGTGTGTGTGTGTGTGTTTTGACATGTTCACTTTATGGATATTCATAGAGTTCGAAGCCATCTCTCGGATGGCTCCGATAAGCTCATTTAGCGGAGTGAGTGTGTTTGTTTTTGCTCTGCGTGTGTGTGTGTGTGTGTGTGTGTGTGTGAGATTTGAGCAGGGAACCCTAGCTTGGCACCCGTGCTGTTCCATCTGTCAGCCACATGCTGTTGCTGCGGCGCCAGGACAAGTAGGGAGGGGCCAGAGAGGTGTATGTAAAACAATCAATTAGCATGTGGACAGACAGGCCTGGCCACAGGTTATCAGTCACCAAGAGAAAACTCCCTGCCACTGCTGTGACACACACACACACACACAAACAAACACACACACACATATAGAGCCTATGTGTTTCCAGTGGCTGCTGACCGACAGTTACAGACTGATTGTACGTTTTGTCAGCTGTGGAACAGCAAGTGACCGCTTCATCTGTTTCACCTTTCTCCAGACCTCATCCCTGACCTTTTCAATTCTCCAGAGCTAACAGCGTTTGGTGCTTAGGAAACACCAAGCTGCAGCGGCCCTTAATCTCCCCCGTGGCCCTTTCTGCATGCTCATGCCTGGACATTTAGCTCTTCTGCTGCTCACTAATTGTTCCATGGTCAAGCTAAGTGGTGAAAGGTACATCAGAGTTCATCTCCCTACAACTGCATGTTCAGCAAGCCTGGTTTAGAGTGACAGAGCTACTGTCAGCTAATAGATAGGAAGCACACTAACTTGATTTACAAGACATGAAATGGCCCATTAAGGCATTAGTTAGTATGAGTAGTTTTGATAAGGAGGCATTAACCACAATGCCAGATTAATCTTAATACATCTCACTACGTCTGCTTTACAGCTAATGTAGAACAATGACCAGGCTGCAGAGCTCACTTGTATTGTGAATACTGATGACTTGCAGTAAAATATGAATACAGCTCAGATGGCTGGCTTTGATTAATTTATAGCACATGGAAAGAGGTAGAGTGGGCTGCTAATAGATGAAAGAGTTGAAGGCCTCCCACTTGCTCTCTCCCTCGTTCTCGCCCACACTGTCTCCCTCGCGCACACACACACACACACGCTCTCTCTGTCTTGCTCTGGGTGGAGGCTGTCCGTCTTAGTTTGTCTCACACTGCTTGTAGCTAAGGCTGAACTTTCCGACGTGACAGACCAGACACGGTTGCCGAGCTACTTGCGCCATGGCGACCACCGTAGCCAAATTTGGCAACGCCGCCTCCCTTCGTCTTTCTCCGGGAGCACCAGCCACAAATGACCAGAACAACCCTGGCGGTTGACGGCTGACATTTCAGCTCTCGGCATCCAAACCAGAGCGTGGAATGAACCAAACCCACAGACACGCTAACCTTAACTCCCAACGCCCCTGCTTATTATCTCCCAATGCTATTTGCCACCCTGCGCCTGACAGCCAGCGAACTCGGAAGCCCTGCAGCGCCGATATATCTTTTTTTTTTTGGGTCACTGCGAACCAAACTTCTTTTGGAGGTCCTTTGGAGGTCCTTAGGATGACTGTGTGTGTGTGTGTGTGTGTGTGTGTGCGGCGTTGTGTCTCTGCTGCTGGCTGGTGCCTGCTGTGTGCTGCTGCGGCACTGTATTTAGCGCGCTGGTGTTTCGCTCAGCTGGCTGGCAGCGCGGCAGCACCAGTAATAATTATTCACTGCCACCGTGCAGGCAGCCGACCAATGAGGGGATTTATGCAGATGGAATGCGTAAGATACTCTGACCAGTGGCGGCCCCCAGCGCACGTAAATTTGGCTCGTTGATCCTCAGTGGTGATATATGCCACTCTGTCCTGCTGCCCGCTCCGAAGGCGCGGCCGTAACTCACCAGGCAGACTCCTGGTGCAGTTTCCCCACTGAGCCCCCAGCAGAGAACACACACACACACACACACACACACACACACACACACACACACGATAAAATGTGCAATGACCCAGGTACACACATTTATGTGGTCACACACACAAGCATACACAAATCACCTGTATACGGTCCACACACACCTTAATCATGAGCGTGGACACAAAGGCCATCTGCTTTGTGAGTCTTGTCTCCAGGGATTGGGAAAATGTGTGATTAACTGTGTGGGCACCTCCCTCTTGGCACATGGCTGCAGAATGTATGTAATACTGTGTGTGTGTGTGTGTGTGTGTGTGTGTGTGTGTGTGTGATTGAAGGGGAGGGGGTTCCCAGTGACTGTCTCTACAGAGAAGTGAAGGAATGGCTTTTTAAAAGGAGAAACATTAATGGAGCCTCATGTGTCTGTGTCTCTGACGACTCAGTCCATCTGCCTACACACACACACACACACACACACACACACACACACACACACACATACTGTATGCAAACTCACAGCAGGCACCCTGTGTCCTGGGTGACCTCTCTTTTACCCCTGCACTTCTGCCATGCATGAGCTTTTGGCGCGTGTGTGTGTGTGTGTGTGTGTGTGTGTGTGTGTGTGTGTGTGTGTGTGTGATCCTCATCTCGGTAGACACGCACTGTGTCAGTGATAATTATGGGCAGATGTGAAAGGGCACTGGGTTGGTTCTGTCAGGCAACTCTGGAAGTAACCTCCTGCCTTCTCAAGCATGTTTAGTGTCTCTCTCTCTCTCTCTCTCTCTCCTCTTTCACGCTCCCTCTGTCTCAATTTCTCTCTCTCTCTTTCTTTATCTCTCTCTCTCTCTTTATTTCTCTCTCTCTTTCTGTCTGTCCTGATGCTAGTCTAGCTTTGCTCGGAGCCTTCCACTGCACACACACACACACACACACACACACACACTCACACATACTCGGCAGCTGACTCAGCACAGTGGGGCCAGGAGCATGTGAGATTTGTAGTGGGGATTAGGCGGCTTGTTGGGCTGTTTGTAGCCCCGTCCGAGAGATTGATGCGGCGTGTCAGCCACAGTGGCCGCTGTGGCTCAGGGGCCGGACACCTGACAGCCGGCTCGCCGCCCCGTAGCCCTCCACCGCCAGCGGGCCCGCCGCCTAGTCCAGCCCCACGCCACTGCCGCCTAGTCCAGCCCCACGCCACTGCCGCCCCTGCCCCACGCCACTGCCGCCTAGTCCAGCCCCACGCCACTGCCGCCTAGTCCAGCCCCACGCCACTGGCGCCTAGTCCAGCCCCACGCCACTGGCGCCCCTGCCCCACGCTGTCTGCCTCTCTCACGCCAGCCCTGTGTGTGTTCCCTCCACACCCCCACAGATAAAGACAAATCAGAGAAGATCTTTGCCTTGTCCTTCGTCAAGCTGATGAGGTATGACGGCACGACGCTGCGAGATGGGGAGCATGATCTCATCGTCTACAAGGTAGCCAGCACAGCCCAGCATGGGCCATCGGCTCTCTCTTTCCTTCCGTGTGCTGTTTCTTCCTTCTTTCTTGTTCTCTAATCACAATGTGTCTTTTTCACTCTCTCCCTCCCCTCTCTCTCTCTCTTCCCCCTCTCTCTCTCTTCCTCCCTCTCTCTCTCTCTCTCTCTCTCTCTCTGCTCCCCCTCGATCTCACACTCTCTCTCTCTCTCTCTCTGCCCCCCCTCGATCTCACACTGTCTCTCTCTCTCTTCCTCCTTCTTTCTCTCTCTCTCTGCTCCCCCTCGATCTCACACTCTCTCTCTCTCTCTCTCTCTCTCTGCCCCCCCTCGATCTCACACTCTCTCTCTCTCTCTGCCCCCCCTCTCTCTGTCACACTCTCCCTCTCCCTCTCTCCCGCTCTGTTCCTCCCCTTCTCTCTGCTGCATTATGCCCCTGTAGGACTGCGTGACTGTAATAAATATTTGGTAGGCTTGTCTTGTCTTCAGTGTTAATAATTGTTAGCTTTTTAATCTGGCCTCAGAGGTAGTTTATGTAATGGGCTGTGTTTAAAATTTTATGGTAACTCTTTTTTGTGTTTGGTGTCCCAGTTATACAAAACCCTAATCTATATTGTCCTTTTCCTCTACACAAGTAAACTTTCCTCTATGTAGGGTTTGCCTGTGAGGCTCATGACCATAACTAAATGATGTTTATATCACCAAGAAATGCAGTGGTTGCAAAATAATAAATAATGATTATTATATAAATGTATCCTATGGTGGCAATAGAGTGTGATGTATTATCTATATTAATTAGAGTTTTTGGGACTCTGATGATGCTCTGATAGGACTTTGATGTGGTGATGTCATCCACAATGCATTCTTAATTTAAATATTTTCCATTATCGTTCCGTTTTTCTTTGTATTTGCTTTTGTATTAGTCTGAGTAACGCTATCTAGATGCACATCCAGGTGCTTTGTAGTCGAATTGCTTAGTTTAGCCCCCTCAATTGAAATGAAGAAATGAAACCAAGCTAAATGAAATGAAACTAAACTCCTGTGTGTGTTGTGTTTGCAGGCTGAGGCTAAGAAGATGGAGGATTCTTCTCTTTACTTGAACCTCCCGGCCACCAAGTTGGAGCTGGAGGAGAAGGGCTACCCCACCACGGGCAAGAGCCTGCAGAACCTGGGCAACTGCACCATCAGCAAGGACTCCTTCCAGATCGCCACCCTGGTCTGTTCCACCAAACTCACCCAGAACGGTAAGGTGGCGCCGCTGACTAGCCTCTATTCTGCTTTCTATTCTTCTCTTGCTCTCCTTTTCTCTCCCTCTCTCTCTCTCTCTCATTGTAACTTTTCTTCCCATCTTCCCCCCCCCATCTCTCTCTTCCTCCGCTTTCTTTTTCTCCCACTATACTGTAATGATCTGTTTTGAGGTGCCCCTGCCAAGCCTTTAGGGCTGAGATCTCACCACTGCTGTTAGTTTTGCTGTGGTCAGCTCAGCCTTCTCAGGGCCTGTTAAGCCCCACAAATCCCTGTTTTCCAGCGGTGGGCTCGGGGTTGTTCTGACCAACTTGGCTGCCTACATTTAGACCTCACTTAATAGCCGGCAGATCCCATCAGACCCCCCCCCCCGCTGCCTCCCCTGGCCTCCATTGGGGTCCATGCAAAGCCTCCCGCTGTGAGGTGGCCCAGCCCCAGACTCTGCATGTCTTGCTGGACTTTTACAACACCAGTGCGCCCTCAGGACCTTGATGGGAGTGCTGACAGTCAGCAACCCAGCGTTCAGTCTGACTACCTTTTATACCTTTTATCCTGTTGTTTTTGCTCTGTTGTTTTTTTTTTTTTTTCGTTTTTTGTTTGGCTGGATCTTTTTTTAAAAGGGTTATAAAAAAGTTGTCCTCAGACAAATGGAGGTGAGTTTGTGCATTTAGAGTTTAGTGTGGCTGAATTGAAGAGGCTCTGCGGAGGAAAAGGAGAAGGAGAAGGAGACGGGGAGAGAGAGGGCGCACAGAGGAGAGCCGCAGTGACTGGGCTGAACTCGGGCTCCAGCAGCAATGAGAAGTTAATTGTATTGCTAACCTCAGGCTCTTCCTCTCCCCTCACTCCAAACGCGCACTGAATAAAAGGTGCCTAATTTCTCAATTCACCGGGATCCAGAGGAAAAGCGGAGGGAGGAAAAAGATATCCACCAGTGGGAAAAAAAAGGGAAGAAGTTGAGTGAGTGAGAGGCTCTGAAATGAGAGAAGTGGCAGGAAATGAGAAGAAGTGGCGGAATTGCAGTCGAGTCACAGACTGGAGGCGCTTTGACTCGAGTAGATACTGCTGCTGGAGAGCTACAGTATCTCTCTCTCTCTCTCTAGTCAAATCTTCTCCAGATAGAGAAGAAAGCTAGAGACAGAATCTCTCCACTCCTCCATCCATATCACACATTCACTGCCCCCCATCCACTCCACTCCCATGTCCAGAGAAGCCTTCATTAAGCTGCTTAGTCCTGCCATGTTTGCAGCATTATGACTCTTGAGAGCGAGCGCAGTGGGTGGAAATAAGCCTCTGGTCAAGAGGGCAGGCTCTCCGTCTGAGGGTCCTGGCCGCTTCAAATCAGGTCAAAAGGCTGTGTCCCACGCATGCTCTACTTGGCTCAGTGTCTCACTTACCCTGCCTCTCATGCTCTGTGTGATGCTCATACTGTACAGTTTCAGGGGGATCATACACGGGGCAGCTTTTTGAGCAATGATGCTGGGGAACCACATAAGTGGTTCCACGTGTTGTTATTGTATCATGACCATTTGCCTCCTGATGATAAAACTTCCAGAAAAAAACAAATTATTGCCTAAAAGCAATGGGAATGTAAAATGTAAATGTAAATCAGGTTTCTAGGCCAAGTATACTTGCGTATACAAGGAATTTGGCATCTGCATTTATCCCATCCGTGAATTGGTGAACACACACAGCACACAGTGAGCACACAGTGAAGTGAAGCACACAGTGAAGTGAAGCACACAATGAGCACACAGTGAGGTGAAGCACACAATGAGCAGATAGTGAGGTGAAGCACACACAAACCCGGAGCAGTGAGCTGCCTGCTACAGTGGCGCTCGGGGAGCAGTGAGGGCACTTAGTAGTGGACAGCTAGTGGATGTGGGCATGGGAGAGCAGGGCTCAACCACTTCCCCATCCACATTTTTCCTACTGGTTGGAGATTGAACCGGCAACCCTTTGGTTCCAAGCCCCAAGCCTGCCCCCTGGAAGGTCTCAGAACAACAATATTTAGATAGTTCAGCAGCATTGCCCACAGTGATGACGATTCATGTTTATTTTAACTTCCATAAACCTCTTCACTCATATATTCAAAACAAATTGCAAGGTGCATCTGCTCTATAATGGTCAAACTTTCTAGATACACACATAATTAGATACACACATAAATACACACACAGGCACACACACACACACCCTCATAGACAAACAGAGTCTCAAAGTGACCTGACCCCTGTAAACAGTCCTGTGATGGACTGCGGTGCTCTGAGGAACAGTGTGGTGCTCAGTGGGCTCACTGTGATGTAAGAGATGGCAAAAGCCTCTGCCACATCGCTTCGTCTCACTCCGGCCCCAACCCCTCTCGGGTCCACTGATGGCTGTAGCTCACGCTGACCAGGCCAGACAGGACCGGACTGGACCAGCGTCTGCCTCCACTCACGCCCCACTAATGACCTGGGATGGGAGGGGATCAGCCGCTTTTATCTGACCCATGGGACCCACAGGCAGTTTTGGTTGCGATAGAATGAGGGCCTGAAATGAGGTGGGTGTCCATTTTGTTAGCAGTGCAGATTTCAGTTTGCACATTTCAGACTGTATGTGGATGTGTAATGTGTATGTGTGTATATGCATTAGAAATCATCCCAAATGCCTCTGTAATGAGGTCACTGAGGACACTCTCCTAATGAAAGTCTGTGTGCACAAAACTGCTGAGTGTCATGGATCTAACTGATGGTACAAAGTTTCTTTTGTCTCAGAACTGCACATCTTCAGTAGACTGCCATCACTGCTCCCTCTGTTGGTGCTGTATTTTGTCACGACAGGTTTGTGTCCTCCAAGACTCCAGCTCTCTGTGGGAGATTAGCGGTCTCACTAA
Source organism: Alosa sapidissima (assembly GCF_018492685.1). Lineage (NCBI taxonomy): Eukaryota > Metazoa > Chordata > Actinopteri > Clupeiformes > Clupeidae > Alosa > Alosa sapidissima. The sequence goes on from NC_055980.1 coordinate 3,054,890, forward strand.
ATCAATTTACACATTCGGATCACACAGCCTGGAAGATGCAACTCCTCTCCACCACTGTTAGTATGCAACGCCAGGTGGAAATCAATTCGGCCTCCTGAAATGTGTTTGGGTGGAGGTGTGTGTGTGTGTGTGTGTGTGTCATGTTCACTCGTTGAGCTTTCCCACAGTGTTTGTGTTTGTGTTGTGCATGTGTGAAGAGAGACGCCGTGTTGTTGTCAAGGGTGTGGAAAGCCCTGGCGTTTGCTCTAGTCTTTGCGATGCTAATGTTCCTACACTGAGACCCCTAGTGGTGCGTCCAGACATCAATTAAACAGAAGAATGACTCCTCATTAGAGAGATGTTGCGCATCTTTTTGTCAGATTTAGGGGTACAGAAAAGAATGCCAGGAGAGAACACCTGATTTCTGGAGTTATTTTGAAATGAGCACAGATGGCGCCTCTCCGTCTTACAGCAGGAGTCATCCTGGAGCGGAAGCCTGTCATAATGCAGTCTGCATCACAGTCAGTTGCCGTGACCACCCTGGCAACATCTCCAGATGACTCCAGAGAGATGCCTCCATATCTCTTCATTCCTATTTGTTTTGGGTGGAGATGATGGAAGTGACACTGTTATAAATCCCCAATATGTCTTCCTCAGTGGACAGACTGCTGTGCAGTGTCCCTTTCAACAAATGTGACACTTCCTCACTGCTTTAGTAATTATTGTGGTGGTGTGAAGCACTTAGCTGATTCCTGGCAAGAGCATAGTAAATGTGTGATATGTCATTAAGTCTGCTGGAAATGGGAAATGTGTTTACTCATGGCGTTTGACCGTCTGCATTCCACGTCAGTCAGGAGTGTGACTCATTAAAACATATGCCTGCTCCCTACGTGTCACTCATCTGAGATGCAGTCGTGAATGTCTACTTGTCGTGCTGCTGATCTGCTGGTGAAACTCAGCTGTCAGCTGCCAAAATGCCAGGACTGGCAGGGTCATATCTAATTATTAGGCAGCAACATTGCACATATCCACTCTAATATGCATTTGATGTAAGTCACTGCTAAATAAATATTAGTGCAAATATAAATGTAAAATGCAAATATGTGGCTAGAATGTGTTACTGGGCTCGTTGAATTAAAACCACTTTTAAATAAGACCATGCAAATTACAGGCTGTGAACAGATGAGATGAGAGGTTGGTGCTAATTGGAGAAATCTGCAGGCATAATGGGAAAACTGGTGTTCTTCAATTTCTATCAATCTCATGCTGATGATGTCAATCAGCTTCTCCATAAAGTGAAGGAATTTAGTGTTGTCACGATACCAAAATTATGACTTCGATACGATACCTGCCATAAATATCACGATGCTCGATAATGAAACGATACTACGGCTAAATCCTAAGATATCTGGAAAAGAAAGGACTCATACCTCCTCCAAGTGTATTGAGTCATTTGTGTTGAATTCGGTGCACTTTTGTAGTGTGCAGGTCAATTCTGGGTTCTAAACTTCTAAAATTCCTACATAATTATTATTTTTTATAGTCAGTAAAATAGTAGGCCTACTTTGTGTGATTAAGTCCTTTATTGTTTGTTATAGTTCATTTACATTGTGTTGTGTTTTAGCAATAAAGTAGCTTTAAATAGCCAAACTAGGCTAGATCAAGGTCAGTGTTGAAATTACTGCATGCAAATCACTAAATGCTATGCAGAGGGGCCTAATCTTTAGGCCATCTGATGTACAGTATTGATGGGTTTCATCAGGTCCCTTTCCACAGGTGTATTAATCAAGCACCATGCAGTCTGCATTGATAATCAAGGTGCTTGATTTTATACACCTGTGGAAAGGGACCTGATGAAACCCATGAATAGGCTACCCTAGGCCTTCCCGTGTTCATGGGATTTCTTTGACAGTTGCAAAGGGGAAAATGTGAGGATAGTCTTCTTTGCGCCCAGTGTACAAGTACGACGTTCCAACCACTCAGGTCTTCGTCAGATAGGCCTACACCATTACCTGTTGCAATATATCTGTGTGCATTCCTACATTACGTATATTTCTTTGATAACATGATTTGCTACCACGTAACAAAGCCGCTATTATTATTAGGACTCAACACGCGGTGGTAATATGCTGTGGGCTTTAATTAGCGCATTTCGGGTAGCCTATCCTACATCTGGGCAATAATTATTTAACAAATTGCAGTTTACATGCCATGCCAAATATTACCAGTAGTACTGACCGAACATGAAATAGATTGTTTGGTAGTGTTGGTAATGTTATTCTGGCGTGAACATTGCGCTTTCATCACGTTAGCACCCTATGATTACAGCTCGTTATGTCTCGTCAAAATGTTTACATTTCGTTATGTCTCGTCAAAATACATTGATGAAGGAAGGTTCGCTTTATCCCAGAGAACCATACTCGTTTCACTTAGGCTAGACTAAAACCGAATAGAAGAGAATAACTTGGCACTAACCATGTAGTTGTGTTTTCTATAGCATATGTAACCTGTCGTTCTTTGAACTCTTTAAAAATCTTGGGATATGTCTGCGAGGTGTTTAGCCAAGTTCCATGCGTAGCCTACTGCTTTTAAATTACTTTGAAACATATTTTCCAAACGGGCCTCTGTGTAC
>NC_055980.1:3060000-3081640 GCF_018492685.1 Alosa sapidissima
TCATTCAAATATTCAGAGAATCCAGATAAATTTTGGAAAACAAGGGACACAGCTGAAAAACAATATTGGATGGCCGTGGTCTTTTGGATCTCAGATAGCACTGCATTAAAACCAAACCCGTTTCTGTAAAGAAAATCATTGTATGGGCTCAGGAACACCATTGTCTATGAGCACAGTTTGATATTCAATTCACAAATGCTAGTGTAAACTTTACCATGCAAACAAATACATTGTATTTAGACATGATACAGAAATACCACCGTCTTATCTGAGCCTGATCTCATTTAAAATGGACTGAGGTAAACGAAAGTTGAAAATGGTCCTGTGGTTAGACCAATCAAAATGTGTGATTCTTTTTGGAAATCATGAACTCCTCTGGGGTAAAGAAGAGAGGGACTATCCAACTATATAACTTATCCAACTTGTTATAGTGCTCATTTCAAAACCCAGCATCTGTGATGGTATGGAGGGTATCTGGCAAGACACAATTGATTCTGAATGATGTAAACAGGATTTGAGCATATACTGCCATCCGGACAACGGCTTTTTCAGGGAAGAGCTTGAATATTTCAGGAAAACAATATCCAACTTCATTCTGCACATATTACAAAAGTATGGCTTCATAATAGAAGAGTCCAGATGCTAAAATGACCTGTCTGCAGACCAGACATGCCACACTGGGTGCATTATGGATTGAAAAACATGGTTAAGAAGACACCTGACTGTTGAGAAACTGAAATCCTAAAACAGGCAAAAATGGGACGTTTCATTCAGTCTCATTCCCAACTGTAGCAGCTGGTCTCCCCAACTTTTTCAGAATTGGAGTTGTACTTAAAGTAGAACAGATTGAGATTGAAATGCGTATTAATTCTCCTTTTCAGGTTTTGAAAGTGCTATTTAGTTTCTGTAAACACCTTGTGACTGTTGTCACAGATGGAGTTTATTGATGTTCATCACAACCATCTGTGAATGAAATTTCTCTTGCTAAATAAAGATAAAGAAAAACCCAAGAGTTCTGTATATCTTGTAATAAATCTCTAAAGATGTTTAGTCCTAGATGGCCTCTCAGATGTGATCGATTATTGTCATAATCTTCACATTATTCAGAATAGACACTTGCACTTACATTAATAAGCATGAATTGTGATTTAAACCATTGAGTTTGAAGTTGAGTATTTATGACTGAGATGTACTGCAGTGAGGTCTGAATCTATCACATTAGAAACTAGTTTAGCTCAAGTGTTTCACTAATGATGCAGTCAAAAGGTAAAGTGATGGAATGTCTTGTGGGTGACAGCAGTTATGGAAGACTTATGATGTCAAGGGGGCAAAGCTGTTTTTCAAAGGCTTTTCCCTCCTGTTGCATAACTGTTTCAGTGATTCTTGATGCAGTGTTCCAAATGTATGATAACTGACTTTTTCTCCTTTCTCTCTCCTTGTCTCTGTGTGTGTGTGTGTGTGTGTTCTCTCTGTGGGGTCTCAGTGGACCTGCTGGGTCTGTTGAAGTGGCGCTCCAACACCAGCCTGCTCCAGCAGAACCTGCGGCAGCTCATGAAGGTGGAAGGAGGAGAGGTTGTCAAGGTCAGTCAAGTCAAGTTCACACTTACAGTTCTTCACCTCGCTGCTTTAGTCCACAGCGCTCTGTCAAATCTTTCTCCTTTATACTACATGTTCCGAGTATCTGGCCATCACGTCTTTTTATAGCCGGTTATTGAAATCACATAGGCTGAAAAGGACTGACAGAGGACCTTGTCCTTTGTGTTAGTATCAGTTGTGTGGAGTGAAAAGTTGGTCCAGGTGGCCTTGTTACCACAGCCAACCTTTCAACTAGCTTTCTTTTCACATTTCAGTGTGCATTTTCTCTTCTCTAGGTAGTCAGCTTTTTTGGAATCAGAACGATCCCATTTTGCCCCAGGCCTTGGGCACGGCTTGTTCTTGAGCCACGTCAACAGCTCTGAGTAAAAATGGAACCCAGCTTTCATTTCATATCTAGCCAAAGCGCCTGGCCATTTCCTGCCATCCAAATTATACCGTGACTCATCAGGCACGAGGTCACTAAATAAATCACAAGTAAGCGAGGGAGTGCTGCAGCGTTTCTCCGGCGAGAGCCTGGAGATTGGACACCACGGCAAGGCTGCGCTGGCCCGCTGGCACCCTGTAGACGGCCACTCCCACTCCCAAATGGGAACAGCAGCCTCTACCTCACCTGGCCAGTGAATACGCTCTTAGTATTACTGAAACACACACACACACACACACACACACACACACACACACACACACACACACACACACTCCAGGAGACCCTGAGTCACACTGCTGGAGCTGACACGAGGCATTCTAGCCCTCTGCCTGTGCACCTCATTTAGCTCCTGTAGGCCTGTAGGTGGAATGCACTCTATCTGCAGATGTTGTGCTCGTCATCAGAATCACCTCCATGGCTCCTTGAACTCTTTCATTAATGCATATCTGACCTATGCAGGAATGTACGAGGATGCAATATATGTACTGTATAGTTGGAATATGTCCGTGGGGTCCTCTGAATCAATTGCTTGAAAGCTTTTTGTGTGCATGTGTGTGTTTCTTTGTGTGAGTGATTCATGTCACTCTGAAGTCCCTGTAGACTTGTAGGTTGATTTATTCTGGTATATTTACTCCCCCACCACATGATATTTGCAGTCACGCTTCCTATGTACTAAACAGTGCTGAATAGAAGCTTTCTCAGCCAAAAGAAAAAAAAAATATTTTATCCCCCTCCAGGTTCTCCTACAGCAACGTCTTTTTAGAAAAAAAGCAACAGGAAACAAAAATATTGTTAGAAACACCTTCTTCGTGCTGCGCCTCGACCATCTGTTCTTGTCAGAACGGCTGATTCCATCAGTACAACAGCCACCCTCATGAGGCCCTCTCTACTTCTGCCCTCTCCTTTCAAGGCTCATTATTCTAATGCAGGATCTCTCTGGCAATATTTTGATTGAGCGTGGATTTATGCGCTGGCCTGATCATGTCTGGGTGCTGCCTCAGTGCCATCAATCTCCACAGCTCTCCCTGGGACACATCTTGGAGGGCTGATTGCAGGAACCCTGCCATGATGTTCCTCAGTTCCTTCATGGCTGACAATGCGTTCCTGCATCTCCACACGTGCACACACACACACACACACACACACACACACACACACAGATATGCACACACACAGATATGCACACATACAGACCAGACAAACATACATCTCTGTAACCACCGCACAGTTCCATCAAAGCACTCCATGTGTCTTGGAGGGGTTTGTTTTGATCAGTGTTCTCCCTGCTGAAACGAAGAAGCTGGCCCCAGGACAGGAATAGCTGAAATACTTTGTGCTGGTATGTAGGCAGGCAGTTTGACTGGAGAGTGTGTGGGGAGGCTTGGCAGGGCAGGGCAGGGCTGTGGTAGCATGATCCAACAAGAGTAGTTTTTCCATCCATCCCTGCTATCAACACTCACTTCATGGGAACTCTGCACTCTTAAAACAAATGTGTTAAGCACAACTTGTGTTGTTTTGTTTTAACACATCTCTGTGTCCAGATAGGGACAACACAAGTTTGTGTTGTTTCCTTTTTTTATTTGTTACACAGAATGTGTTGAAAATAACACAGCTTGTGTTGTTTTTTAACACATCACTGTGTCTAGATAGGGACAACACATTCGTTTTAAGAGTGTGGCAATATGCTATTCAGATGAACACCTGCAAGAAGTGCAGAGCCCCTCTGGGTCCTGTACTTCTGCAGTGTACTCAGGCTGTGCTGTGTAGTGTGTGGTGTGTAGTGTGTGTGTGGTGTGTAGTGTGTGTAGTGTGTGTGGTGTGTAGTGTGTAGTGTATGGTGTGTGTAGTGTGTGGTGTGTGGTGTGTAGTGTGTGTACTGAGAGGGTCTGTTGGGAAGACTGAGATGGCCGTGTGAAGGGAAGCAGGTGACTGACAGCTCTCATCTCTCTCCCGCTCTCTTTGCACTTTCCAGACTAGCTCACAAGGCCAGCACCTCTTCGGCTTCAAAGCTGTACCCTTACATTTCTCTTCCTGGTCCACACACACACACACACACACACACACACACACACTCTCTCTCTCTTTCTTTCTCCCTGCCTCTCTCTTAAGAACATATTATTGGTCTAAAAGCAGTCCTTCCCTCAACAACAAGGCTTTCAGAGCTTATGTGTTGTGAGAGAACAACTGTCGTTCACCCTCTCTGTCCCTCTCCCCTCAAAACTCTTGACTGAAATTAGTTTTGAAATAAAGTGACATGCAAAGGGAGACGAGAAGATAGAGTAATGACAGCCTGCAAATAAAATGCACTCAAGGATCTTAATACACTCATAGGGGTCCTATTAATAGCATGATTAAGTGATTGTGACCATATTAGCAAAGAAATGGGGGTTTAAGCTGCTACCATTTTTGACACTCTTGGAAAAATGATTTTGAGATTGATGAGTACTGATGGGCTGGATGGGATTAGCAAATCCCTGAGGTCCAGAGCTAGGCCTTTCAGGGCTTTGTATGTTAGACGGAGTCTTTTGAAATCAATTCTTCTTCTGACAGATAGTCATTGAAGAGAAGCAAGTATAGGAGAAATTATTATTTTTTCGTTCAAGTAAATATGCATCCTGCTTTTCGTATCAGCTGTGGGTTTATAGTTTATACTGCATGTATGGATGATCGTTTCTGCATCTTCGAAGGATAGGACACGCCTCACTTTTGAGATCCGTGTTGAGACAGATGTCCGAAGCAATTATTACACCTCAACACTTGGGTCGGATGTTAGTGAGAGGCCATGGACTGGAAATGGGTGGCTACATAGTGTGCCTCTCAAATGTCTAGGACCAACAACCTCAACTTCTGGTTTTGTCTTGAGTTCAGTGTGTTGGCTTGCTTGCTGATCCTGCTTCCTTAAAACGCCCACATTTCTTTTCCCCTCCCTGAAGTGTAGCACTTGAATGACAATGGCCATGCACTAGAATGTCTTGACTGTAACTCATCCTGACAGTGGTATGGAACTGGCTGTTTTCTGTACCCCCTCCCATGCATTGGCAGCATTACAGAGCGTAAAGACTGGTGATGACCTCGTCAGGAAGATTTACATGAGATGACAGTGAGATGGACACTTTCCCTCTCTGTGCTAACCTCCCTCCCTTTCAAAATGTGCCCATCAGTTTCTACAAGACACCCTGGATGCCCTCTTCAACATCATGATGGAGAATTCTGACAGTGACACATTTGACACCCTGGTTTTTGATGCTTTGGTAAGTACATTTGTATTTGTCATTTTTATTTTTAACAAATGTATTTTGTTATTATGTTTATTATTTTATTATTATTAAGTTGTTTTTTTACTTTCCTCATCTCTATCCTCTGCCACTGTTAAAACAGCTATTATGTTGTTATATCATATTCAAATATATTAATAGCAGACCTGGATGACAGCAGCACCATATGTCGATGCATGTAATACTAACCACTACAAAGCAAGCCTGCACATCACAGTTTGAAAGTATGTGGTGACTACCTCGGGTGGTTGAGTCTTTTGGAAAAACACACACACACACCTGAAAGGAATGCGGAGCATTTTCCCCGAGGAAGTGTCCCATCATGTGCAGGCCCAGGCTGCGATCTGAGGCCGTGCAGCCCAAACGCGGCTTAACTCTGCCCTCTGCTTGTCCTCCGCCGCAGACTCTACAAAGCACCGCTGGAGTCAAATGAGGATCTCATCCTCGCTTGCTTGCCCACTATTTATTCATAAGCTTTCAGACTAATTTAACTTTCATCTTTTGCTATTTGTTAATCTTCTCATTAGTAAGCTTTGAGTGGAACGTTCTGTCTTTTGTTGTCTTTTTAGGCAAAGAAACATTGGTTTCTCATCATTTTCAATTCAATTTTCCTCTTTATTTAACTAATAGGAAAGTTAATTTAGATCCGTGGTCTGCCTAAATGATGCGACTCTGTAACTTTGCTGTGAATAACAGACTGGAAATGTTAGCTCACTCTGGCTAGGTGTAGCATCTCCACCTCACTTTTGAGGCATAGCTTGTATTACTTTATGCTTTCTGTCAAAATCTGACTGTTAGCAAGGACTCATTGCCACAATGAAATCCATGCTAATCCTTTTTTAACATGTCATAGCCTTATTTGTTAGCATATTCTGCAAGTAAATCACTTCATTTTCATACTGGATGCTCAGTCAGAACCCTTTGCAATAGAGAAATACTCTAAACAGTTCTAAGCTCTTCCTCGTTTCCTGTCATGTTCTGCATAAGGGTGACAATATCCATAAAACACAGACTTCCACTAAATAACTTTGCCATTTTCTCAGCGGATCCGGTTACAGGTGTGTGGTCTATTGGACCTATATATTTGTACAAAGTGGTCTATCCTTTTTCTGTTATTGGTAATAGTTTTTTTTGCCATCTTTGACAGGTTTTCATAATTGGGCTGATAGCGGACAGAAAGTTCCAGCACTTTAACCCCGTCCTTGAAACCTACATCCGCAAACATTTCAGCGCTACACTTGCCTACACGTGAGTCCACCTCCTCCTCCTCATTAGACACCCATGGCCCCATCACCATGACTACAGCCTTCATGCTGAGTTGTCATTCATTGGGTTTTGTTTTCAACCCATTTACTTGAACACACATTGATACTAGATGCTTTTTCTGTGTCTGTGTGTGTGTGTTTGCAGGAAACTGACAAAGGTGCTGAAGAACTATGTGGACAATGCAGAGAAGCTCACAGATCAGCTCCTCAAGGCCATGAAGGCGCTGGAATACATTTTCAAGTTCATTGTGCGCTCCCGAGTGCTCTTCAATCAGTGAGTTCCCTTGCTCCCACCCCTGGCTATTTACTCACTGAACAAATCAGTTAAGGGAATGCAGGGCGGGTTGTTTGCCCTGCATAATGTGTAAATGGGAAAAGCATAAACTAAGTTGAATGTATCTGTCAAGAACAGATTGTTCATTGGTAATGACTTGGAGAACATTTGTGGGATTTGGCTCACTTGGGCTATTGAATGTGAAGCCAAAGAGGAGTGTACTTCCTAGGAGCCAAGAGGAGTGTACTTCCTAGGAGCAAAGAGAAGTGTACTTCCTAGGAGCAAAGAGGAGTGTACTTCCTAGGAGTAGAGCAGCGCTGAGTTTGGGCTATTGAATGTGAAGCCAAAGAGGAGTGTACTTCCTAGGAGCCAAGAGGAGTGTACTTCCTAGGAGCAAAGAGAAGTGTACTTCCTAGGAGCAAAGAGGAGTGTACTTCCTAGGAGTAGAGCAGCGCTGAGTTTGGGCTATTGAATGTGAAGCCAAAGAGGAGTGTACTTCCTAGGAGTGCAGCAGCGCTGGGTGTGGTTGGCAGCACTATGTGAAGACTCGGGGTGGTGTGCTGTGTCAGTGGGAGACGGGCATCTCGTTCTGTAATTGCTCTTTACCTGTGGCTCGGGTCAGTCCACTGGACTTTTGATCCTTTGAAACAACTTGATTGCTTTTGTGATTAATCATAGTGCAAATTGGATGGCCACAACAAGTGCTCTTTTGTAGAATTAGAAAAGCATTTGTCATATCATAATTGCATTTGCTTTTATTGAAAAGGCCAGGTGTGCACCGCTGATGAGTTTTTAATTAAAACGCCGAAAGCGTCACTCGCCATGTTTAAATTCCACCTTATGAATTCCAATATGTCCCCTTAGATAACCCCTCTTCCCCATAAATGACGCGACCCCACTTCATTTGCAGTTTATTTGCGGTTCAGCTCAGTGGGGAAAGGTCGTCCTCGTAATTGAACAGGCCAGACTGTGATAGCACCTGCGCTAAAGATTGATTGCCATCAGTGCTGGTGACCCGTGTCAGGGAGTGGACGGGTTAGAGGACCACAGGAGCAGCTTCATAGACTGTCATCTGTGGGAAAGAGTTTTTTCTGTGTGTGTGTGTGTTTGTGTGTGTGTGTGTGTGTGTGTGTGTGTGTGTGTGTGTGTGTGTGCATGGTAGAGAGCGAAGCCGCTGCACAAATCAGCTGGCTCCTTCAGAGAGCGGAGCTGTTTAGGGGGCTGATATATAACCCCGAGGCCTAATTGAGTGTGAAAGATTTGATTGGTAGGTGTGTGGTGGGAAGAGGACAGTCTGCCCTCTCCCTCGTCTGACCCAGAATAACAGCAGCCGACTCCAATAGGAAGAGGCACCAGCAACAGCAGGTGGGACGCAGCATGGCCCTACCAGTCTGCTGGACTCCGCACTGTCCATGTTATTTACGTAAAGCCTAAGTTCTGGAGGGCAGTGAGAGGAGGATGATGACTTGGGGATGAAAGAAACTCGTGGCCTTTTTTTGTGGCAGTCATGCTGATCACAGTAATCAAAGTAGTGTCATGGTGAGGCTTGAGATAAGCTTGTGTTATCTTTTTAGGAGGGTGTGTGTGTGTGTTGTGTCTGTGCTGTGTAGTGTGTGTGTGTGTGTGTGTGTGTGTGTGTGTGCCCCTGCGTGTCCAGTGAGCAGTGGGTGGGTAGGCCCTTGGATTGGCTAGTGGAACATCAGTCTGACATGGTAGAGAGGAGGCCATAATCACCCAGAGACATAAGGTGGGAGGCCTGCTGGGACTAACAACTTGTCCAGACATAAGTGTGTGTGTGTGTGTCTCCATGTGCGAGTGTACATGTTTGTAAAAGAACAACAAAAAGCCACCATCCTCACTCAGATAGGTGTTAGAATATAAAGTGCTAGCACCAGCAGCACCCCCTCCTCCCCCACCACCCCCTCCCTCTTTTCAACATGTTTGGGTGAACCCCCTCCCTGGCTGTGAAGCAGCGTGAGGCGAATGCGTCCTGCGCCACACGGAGAGAGAGAGAGAGAGAGAGAGAGATGCCTGCTTGTGCTTTGATCAATAGGCACTTCCGATAAAGCGCAGGCTGGCTGTGCGGGGGGGCTGCGAGTGCTTGACACACATCATTAGTTTGCATCTCCCACCCCCAACCACCTCATTTGCTGTTAATACCCAGTTTGCTGAGATTTATGGATCATTGTGGAGGCGCTCGTACAGGCATTTGCATTTGTTTGGAATTAGAATGCACTGAAGGAGGGCTGCTTTTGTGTGTGCATGCCCTCTGAGATGGATGCTACAGTAACCCCCTCGTTGCTTTGTAACAATGCAGAGCTGTCTGGACATAAGCAGTAATGTGAGCGTTAAGAGAGTGAGCAGGTCATTAAGGTGCCAGAGTTTTACTAAGTTGTCTATTTGGAGGATTTCTGCAGTGGTGTCCAGTCTTAAGGCACACCCACACAAATCTCATGCACACAATTATCTGCATGCTCACAGACAGACCACACACACACACACACACACACACACACACACACACACACACACACACTTTCTCCTAGCTGTCCATCATATCCAATGATGATGCTTGCTCCAGGGAGGGGGTAGAGAGGGGAGTACAGAAATAGAGTGGTGAGTACAGCACACGCACACGCGCACACACACACACACACACACACACACACACACACACACACACACACACACCATATACACATGCTTAGACTCATCTACACACAAGCACTCCCTCTCTCTCTCCCTCTCTCTCCCCTTCTCTCTCTCTCACACACACAGACAGACACACACAAAAGCTGTCATGCAGACGGGCTACATAGAGGCTGTCCTCGTTGCCTCCACTGGCCGGCTCCATAAGTGGCACATTTGCCGTGCTGATCAGGCCATAATAAGTTTCCGGCTCCTCAGTGCCAGAAGGCAGGTGTGCACAGGGTCATGTGCCTTTTGTTTTATATGCAAATGACATGGCAGTGTTTCTATCTGCCTGAATTAGCATAGGGAACAAATTTGGGCCAGGCTTTGTCTGTGTGTGTGTGTGATGAGCTGCTACAGCGTGAATGAGGTGTGTGTGATGGAGAGTCGGCCATCTGGCAGTATTACTTTGTGTGTGTGTTTGTGCGTGGTCTGTGCAAACAGCAGGTCTCTTGATCTTGTGTTGTCTGTGTGTTGTGGTTGGTGATGAGTTCTCTTCCTCTATGCCTTCCCTGCAGGCTGTACGAGAACAAAGGTGAGGCCGACTTCATGGAGTCCCTGAGGAACCTCTTCACCTCCTTTAACAACATGATGAACAGCAGCGCGGAGAACACGAGCATGGTGAAGGTGAGGACGAGCAGCCTTGTCCAGAGACAAGGCTCATCTGATGGGCTGCTTACCCAGGTCACCCCCTCTTATCTGTGGAAAGCTATGGGGTGTGCTGCACAGGTTGCTGTGTAGGTGCACTCAAGTAACAATGATGCTGTGATATTGTGACTTCAAAAAGGGAGGTTTAACTTGGTTTGTTCCTCCCTGTGTTTTAGTGGGCATACTATTTCCATGGGCACTGTGAAGTATGTGCGAGCTCACTTCCTTGTGTTTTCTGCCTTGATGGTTTTGTGGTATTAGATGGAAGGATGCAGTGGTTTCCCTCATCCACCAGATTGTACTCATTTTCTTGCATGTACTAAACTACCTAGGTTTGGTTCTCTGCTTAAAAACCTAATTGTGTAATTTGGAAGACACAAGCCTGATAAGAAGCCACTGTCTCCCCCAGTCTCCCCCTGTCTCCCCTCCCTTTCTTCTTCCCTGAACGCTACTCTTTCTATTGACTGTGTCTGTATTTGTTTCATATTGCTTTACAGTCTTTATTGAACTGACTATCTTTCTTCTTTCCTTTCTCTCTCTCTCTCTCACTGCTTCTGTTTCATGTAGTGCTCTCACTTGTGTATGTACAGTCTGTTTGCCTCTCTGTGTGTGTGCTTGTGCATGCTGGCTTGTGTCATGTTCATAGTTTGAGTGTTCAATGTCCTTGTCATTTGCATGTCTAGTTGGAGTTGTGTCTCGCTCCTCTAGATGAATCTCTTGTGTATGCACATTTGATTGTTCTGTACTTTTATAACTTTCTCTGTGTGTTTGTGTATGTGTACTTTGCGTCTGCTGTGTGGTTGTGTGTATGTGTGCCTTCTTCCTGCTGTCCGAATATGTCTCTCTCTCTCTCTCTCTCTCTGTGTGTGTGTGTGTGTGTGTGTGTGTGTGTGTGTGTTCTCTTTCTCATTCTGATCTCTGCCCTTGCTTCCTCCTCTGTGGCTGAGGGCACTTCTGGGCTCCTCTCCTCTCCTCTCCTCTCCTCTAGCTTCTGCTCAAGGTATTTCTGATCTGCTCGTTCTTTCTCTTCACACTGTCACTCTCCTCCACTGCTGCCATGGCCACCTTGCCACAGTTTTGCATCAGTGTCCTGCTGTGTGTGTTCAGATGTGGAATGGGTATGAAATGCCTGAAATGTCCATGGCTTCTAGCATTCTGGGTGTTAAGGATTTAAACTCTAGGTCTTTGGCCAAGCTAAGCACACGCACAGGCACACGCACACGCACATCCACACACACATGAGCACACACACACACACACACAGGGATCAGATCCTTAGCAGAGAGGTGGAAGTCAATCCAGAGGCAGTTTCTGTGTAATTGGCCCAGATATTAGCTGAAATGCCAGTAAATTAAAAATTGATCTTGAGGAACTGGCTGATGGAGGGCTCACCATTCCCCCTGCAAGCCTGGCCTATGTGTGCCTCCTGACAGCTGGGATGCAGTCTTATCACCATACCGCATTCTGCAAAACATCTGGTGTGTGTGTGTGTGTGTGTGTGTGTGTGTGTGTGTGTGTGTGTGTGTGTGTGTGTGTGTGTGTGTGTGTGTGTGTGTGTGTGTGTGTGTGTGTGTGTGTGTGTGTGTGCGCGTTTGTGTGTGTGTGCGCACGCGCACTTGGGCAGGGGACATGGTTGTGTGCTTGCCTTTGTTCATGTTTTTGTGCACCTCTTTGTTTGTCCCTGCATGGTGTGTGGGTGTATGTTTGAGAGCCAGAGCATGGAAAAGGACAGGACCCAATACACACACACACACACACACACACACACACACACACACATTCCTTTCGGTGAATGTGATTTGCCAGAAGCTAGCGGCCTGTATCTCCCTGCTCTAATAATCAAGATGTAAAACAGGCGCTTTGTGAAAAGCCACAAATCAAACATTTGTCAAAGGCAGAAAAAAAGGCCATCCCAGCCTCCCTGCAGGGATTAGATCACTGTTCTAACCTTGAAAAGGTCTGCGGCACATTAAGATTCTTAGCACACTGATTTAGACTGTTCACAAGTGAAATTTCTGACTAGCGGAAAAGTCATATTCATAAGAGGTTTTATGGAGAGGATTACACAAACTCTTGATTTACTTCTCTGCTGTAATTGGATGGTATTGATAAAAGCATCACTTGTGAGGAAGATACAGTAGGTATGCTCAGCCTCGTCTGCAAAGCTGCACAGTCACTTCACAAAAGGCACCTATGGCAATAGTCAAGAGCACCTTTTGAAACCCCATTTGCATTATATGCAGTGTTATAATGTCATTTAACTAGATGTACTGCAAAGCGGTACAAAATATGACTGCCGTTCAGTCCTGCACATTCTCTTTATGCTTGTCAATTTGTCTCCATCTCCTACTCAGTGTGTGTTTGTTTTGTTTTTGTGTATATGTGTGCTTCTCTATGTGTGTTCGCTTGTGTGTGTGTGTGTGTGGGGAGGTATTGGGGTGTGTGTGTGCATTTGTGCCTGCTTGCCTGCATGTGTGTGTGTTTTTATGTGTGGTGTGTGTGTGTGTGTGTGCATTTGTGCCTGCTTGCCTGCATGTGTGTGTGTTTTTATGTGTGGTGTGTGTGTGGTGTGTGTGTGTGTGCTTGCGCCTGCCTGTGTGTGTGTGCGCGTGTGTGTGTAGCTGATATGGCCCCCCGTGAACGGAATTCCACGAAACTTGGCATGCATTCATAATGATCCTACGCTTCAAATTTCGTGCAGTGTTGAACATGTCAGTCAAAGATACCTGTGATTACCATGCCTCGTTTTTGCGCTTTCATTTTTAACTAGGTGGTGCTATACCTCAATTGAGTGGATATGGGATGGGTTGACATGGCCCATTGAGACAAACATGCGAAAAGATGTTGGCACCAAGGTTCTCAAGATATTCACAGAAAACTGTCTGCCCTATCCTCTTTTTGGGGGGCCTGTCTGCGGGTGGGCGACTGATCAAAACGAAAATCAATGGTTCCGTATCATCCTGGTGGGCATACGTACCCACCAAGTTTCATGCAGTCTGGTCTTTCATGCAGTCCGGTCCCGGGAATCGTTGATGTTGACACAAATTTACTGAAGGAATTTTTTTTAATATAAAATCCGGAAGAAAAATGCAGTAACTCTCACTAAATCTATATGACCGCCGCTTTGCTAGCGAGCCGGTCATAATTATATTAAATCCTCAAATACATTTACATAGTTTCACAAGTGATTCTTTGGACTGTACAGCAAAACAGAAATACAGAAAAGTATTTTCACAGTATTAAGAAAAATAATGTTCTTTGGTCATTTACAATTCCTTATGCTCATGTCTATATAAATATCTTTTTTCCAAGTACCGTTTTCCTTTTTTCTTTGAGCTGCCGGCGGGTGTTAATGATGTTCTCGGACAGAGGTGGGGGAAAAAAGAGCACCAATAAGAGGCGCTCCTCTAGGGAGACACGCTTGGAGAATTCTAATCGCATTTCCCATGCCTCTCTGTAACAGACCCAAATATACCGTTCCACGGGACTCTCTCTGAGTGGGCGTCAGAGCTGCTCTCTCTCTCTCTCTTCTCTCTCTCTCTCTCTCTCTCTCTCTCTCTCTCTCTCTTTCTCTCTCTCTTTCTCTCTAGCTCCCTCCCTCCCCACCTTCTCTCTCTTCTCTTTACAGTGGCATGAACACTGAGAAATCCCCATTACAGGGAGGGACAGGCTGAAAAAAGGGGCCTTGTTATTCAACCCCAAAGCAGGCCCAAGAAGTGGCAGGCGTGCGAGAAATCACCGTGCCTCCGTGACTGATGTGTCTGTACGCCACAGTCTGCACACCCCCCTCCCCACACCCAACAAACGCTTGAATAACGAGTGAGCTCAAAGCCGGCAGCTCAAAGTCAGATCGACACGCTTGTGCCAACAGCCCAGATTTGAGGCGAGACTAATTCCTTTCTTGTTGGTGCTGTGTACCTGGGTTGGCTGCGAGGTGTGCTTTGCATTTCTCATGGTCAGTCTCCCCGTCACTATTTAGAAGGCTGAGAGCCAGCCTGTCCTAAGCCGTAATATTTGATTGTTTGAGTGTTAAAAAACGGCCACCCTTGTGAAACTGTGTGTGTGTGTGTGCACACAGTAAAGACATAAAGATAAAACAGCCATTTAAGCCTTTAAGGCTCATTTCCTTTTGTAGTTAAATCAATAAAAAACAGGGGAGTCAAACGACTCTCGCCTTGTAAAATTGTGTAGTTCTGTTGTGCAAATATCAACCAAATCCTTATTTTTCCTAATTGAATCCTTCATTTCACATGCACGAGTTAGCCTTGCCAACCTCTAAAGGGCTTTTTTTTTGGGTTGACTCCGCAAGTTGGGTTGTTTTTGGGAAGACATTGCCCCCTGCCCCGCTAGTGTTTCAACGTATTACTTCAATTAGAGAGCTACTAACGGTGTAATGAACTGCATCAGGATGGGAGGTGAACCCAGCCTTGGAAAAGCCATTACAGCGGCAAATATAGAGCCGTCACCTTTCCCCAACCAGTCATTCTTTAAATACCGTGCAGTAATCAGGGCCGTTCGGCAGGACGCCTTCCCCTGAACACTCTCTAATTACAATAGACGTGCATAGTAATTGAAAAACTAATAACAGTTTGTGTACACACACACACACACACAGACACACACACGCACACACGCTGGCGCACACCCGCCCTACAACAGCCCATTGTCGTGCAAGTGTTGCCTTAATGGAAGTCTGTGAGGAGTTGGGCGGCGTAGCGGAGAGCGGCAGGAGTGCAGCTGAGCTGGTCGGAATCCCGCCGCCATCTGCCGAGTCATCCTCTCCACAGCCCTCAGCGTCCCACTGCCTTAAACGCCGCGCTGCTTTTAATGAAGGATGCTCTTTAATCAGACAGCCGGCGCTTTGACGACTTCATTATGGCCGCAGACGGCCAAAGCCAGCCAAAGCTGCTGAGGCTGAAGGGATTGAAATGTCAGTCACCCGGCGCGCTCCGCTGCCAGTCAGTCACAAGTGCCCCCGGGCCAAGAGCCATCCAAGGCCATTCATAACCACCCAAATGCCATTCTGCTGCAATGGACAGGGCTGCATGGGTGTGTGTGTGTGTGTGTGTGTGTGTGCTAGTGTGTGTGTGATCTACCAATAGCCAGAGCTACTCGTAGGCTTAGATGCTGATCACCTGTGGACACACGACTACACATGACTGTCTGAAAGACAATGTTTGCTTGCCCCATTTTCATGCATTCTTCATTGAAGACCCAGTTCTGACCCAAGTCTTTATAAACTTATGCGCTTTGATGTTACTTTTGTTGAAAGAATTTCATACCTATTCAGTTTCAGACTGTCTACAGCTAGCTTCTCTTTTGTGCTTAGATCTTGAAGCTTTTCTTGTTGACTTTTTTTTTTAGTCTAGGGCTTTTTTAGTTATTTTCCATGGTAACAGTTTCAGTGTGGTCTATTATTGATGTTGTATGGCTTGTATCATGGAAGCTGTTTGAAAGCACTTGAGCACAATAATCAGTCTATGTGTATTCTCTCCCCAAGGGCGCCGCATTGAAGTACATTCCAACCATCGTCAATGATGTCAAGCTGGTGTTTGATCCAAAGGAGCTGAGGTAGGTTTGGTTTTAATGCCGTCACTTGTTGCTGTTATGTTGCAGCGACACCCCCCCCCCCCCCCCCCCCCCCCCAACCAAGTTAACTGGTGAACTTTATGTTCCAAAAAGACTTAGAAGTCACAGCCTTCTAGAGAAGGTGAAGGGTGATTGACTGATTGATTTATTACTGGTCTGGTCTCTGCAGACTCTGAGAGAAGGAGAGCTGGCTGTGTCTTCATGCAACGTTTTAGTCACATATGATGAAATGCACACAAACCCCCATTGCAGTCATTATGGGAATTGTTCAGACTAATTCAGACTTTGTTAATTTCCCAAAGGCAATTTGGTTGGAGCTACATGAAAGAGGTACAGCAATACAGTATCCAGACATACACAAATAAACAGAAATAAGTATGAAGTCAATTTTGACAGCAGAGGAGTGTAATTGAATATCTCTTTGAAGTGTTTCACATGATGGCCTATGAATATATATGAGCATGTTTTAAGCATGATGGCCAAAGGCTCAGCTCTTATAAGACATGGATCCTTGAGCAGGATTTCACTGCAATGTCAAGGCTGTCAGAAGTGAAATGAAATGCAGACAGCTCTGCTCAGCTCAGCTCAACACCACCGGCACCAAGCTCAGAAATGGGAGAGAATTAAAGGGGCACTCATCCAAAGATTCCGAAACAGTGAATCTCTGCTATTAGAAATGGCAGTGTCACCGCATCCACACAGGAGGTGGGAGAACAGCATGCACCCTGGGAAGGTGTACTAAGGGTCTTTGTGAAATGAACCCTCATGTGTAAAATGGCAGTCTCTTGCTTTCTTTCTTTTTTTCTTTCTTTCTTTCTCTCTTTCTCTCTTTCTCTCCTTCCCCCTGATTAGCATGATGGGGGACAGGCAGCTGATTAGATAGTGTGTTCCCCACAGCATGGTGGACTGGGCTCAGCTGATTATCTCCTGCTCTGCCCTGAGGGGGCGAGCTTCCGGCCATCTTGCCATTCTCCAGAGATGATGCAGAGGGTTTGTGGTGAAGTGGGGGGGGGGGGGGGTGCTGCTGCTGGTGGTGGTGGTGGTGGTGGGAGGGAGAGCTCTGAGGTTGGTTAAACATGATCAAGTTGCCTTGGTAACATGGCGGCGGTGCTCTTTAGCCTCGTCCGGTGCGCTGGCTGTTGCGTGCTTGCATGAATGCCATTATCATACAATTATCTCCACTTCAGCAGAGAGAGAAGCCAGTGCAGTTTGCAGAGGATCAGCACATTAAATCACTGTTTTTCTGGCTCCCCCTCGTCTCTTGCATTGTGTGAATGGGAGAGAGAGAAGAGGTGTGAAGATGTGCTGTCAGACCGCGCTGCCTGTTTCCTCTGGCAACATTATGCACTCACAGGCCTTTGGAGACATGCATGAATTCATATGTTGGCTTAAGGAGGAAGCTCCCTAGTGCACAGACCTGCACCTGATGGGAGATTTGCCATTCCATGGGAATGTTTCTCTGGTGGCCTTGTATAGGTGTGTGTGTGTGTGTGTGTGTGTGTGTGCGCATTAGCATGGAAATCCCATTTAAGAGCAAACAGTGGCGCACATGCATGTGGCGAGGGAGCTTGCGGTGCGCTGTTGAGATGGCACGTCGCTTTCGTGCAGCCTCCCCCCGGGAGCCGCCTGGATAAACAGGATATCCTCTGGCCGAGCGATGCAGGCTGTGATTATTCCGAGCCACGCTGAATGGGAACAGCGGAGGCATGCAGTGCATTTTGTCGCTGTCAAATAGTGTTGGCTGCTGCTCTTTGTTGTGTGCTGCTGCCTAACCAGCATACCAAAAGGCCCACGTTTTGTTTCCCCGACGCTTCTCTTCACCGTGGCAGAATTATCGCTGGATGTTCAAAGAAAACGTTCTGAAAATGTTCTGAACCCTGTCGTTTTCCATTTGCACACAGACTAAGGGAGTGCGCGGCTCTTTTGATCTCCACCCTCAGATAGCAGCCTCCCAGAAGGACAGGCTGGAGCTGGTCTTCCCTGAGGAGGCCAGAGGGGCCTGTCCGTCACACACGGGGCAGAGAGGGGGGGAGGGGGCGCAGGGTCCAAACAGCATGGCTGGTCATGAGCGGCGCTGGTGCGTTCTCTCCAGGCGGAAGGGATGCGCTTGGGCAGCAGCAGTAGCCGCAGCAACAGCAACAGCGGCGGTGGTGGTGGAGTGAGTGCTGGTGGGCTTTGTGGGGCTTGTAGTCTCTGGTTGCAGGCGTTCTCTGTGCTGCTCTGATGGAGAGAGTTGCAGCCTGAGAGGAGGGAACGACCCTCGCCGCGTGAAGGCCGTTGCGCCGTGGTGCGTGATGGAGTGCGAATCCCTCCGCCTCGCTGCTGTGTGAGGCTCCCCTCGGCTCTTAACCCCCCGCCTCCCAACAAACACATCTTCATCACACACTCCATCTTCCTTTTTAGCCCTTTGGATCTGGTCCCTGAGACTATTTTTCTCCGTTAGTCTGCCGTGCGCAGTCTCTGTACACTTTCAGTATGTCCAACCCCCCCCCCCCCCCCCGTTTTTGGGCTGGGCTGATGTGCCGTGCGCAGCCTGCTGGCACAGAGGTGATTTTTGGCTGGGCTCTCACGAGGCAGCTGAGGGGGAAAAAAACACACACACACGCAGACAAACAGACACAAACATGCACACTCACACACACACTCACACGCAGACAGACACAAAGTCAAACATGCACATTAACTCACCCACTAAACTCTCAGATTTATTTTGCCACGCCGTGTGACTTGCAAGCGGTTTTGTCTCTGTGGGCCACCGTAGCCGGCGGAATGGGACTGAAGGTCAGGCCTCCTCATTAACACACAGACAGTTCTGCTGCATGGCTGTGGCCTGCAGGGGGAGCGCTGGAATGTGCTGGACATGGCAGGGCAGGGCAGGGCAGGGCAGGCACCAGGAGGCACCCCCGTATCTCGTTGAAGACGCCACAAACAGACAAGGAAACCCTGCGGCCTGAGCTGAGGCCAGAATCTACCCCTGTTGCACGGGGCTCTTTTTATCTTGAGATTGTGTTCTGTGGGATGTTACTGGTGCAGTGCTGTCCACTCAGGAGGAAATGGACTTCTAAATATCACAGTGCTTGGCATCTTAAAGGCAAAGATAATAGCACAATGCTGCTCATGCTGTTCAATAGCTTTCATGAAGATACCTCAGGACAGCAGGAGATGATGGCTGTACTTGTGTTGTCTGCAGATCCTTAGAAAGTGATCCTATTCCTTCCCACTAGACACCATGCATACAGCTCATGTTAGCTGTGTCTTTGATGGCCTTCTCATATCCTGGGGGCTCTATATTATAGGCTATAGGGCACTGATATATTTTTGTTTAGGTGTATTTTCCATATGGCTGCGTTCTATTGCGATGTCCATGTATGGCCAGACTGCCTGCGTCTGGCTCTCTGTCACTGTAATTGTAATGTAAGTGGCTATCAGGTACACAATTTGTCATTTAGTGTTTGTAGACACAAGGGAAAGTGTACTGACATTGAGCGATGGGCTTCATCAACTGTAACAGAAACACACACACACACATGGATACACACACCACACACACACACACACACACACACACACACACCCACATTATTTGGAGGCCATTTTTTATTTAATTCACTATTGATGATACCATGATGGTCACTTGACATGGAGTTTATTCTTTTCCTCACAACACCCCCTCCCCACCTCCATGGCCGTGTGCTGTGTGCACCCCACTCATCAGACACCTCTGCCATTACTCCCACTGTCCATTTCCTGTCCTGCTGTCCATCCTCTCCCCCCACATTTCATTCACTCCACACACACACACACACACACACACACACACACACACACAACACACACACACACACACACACACAACACAACCACACACACACACAGAGTGAGCAGTGAAGCTTTTTATCCAGTAGTGGATAGATAGTGAAGGACCTCTCCTCCTCCTCTCAGCACTCAAATGCTGTTCATCTCTCCCTCCCCTCAGCTTCACTGTCTGTCTCTCTTTCTCTCTCTCTCTCTCTCTCTCTCTCTCTCTCTCTCTTCATTTCTCTCTTTCTGTCTGTCTGGCTGTCTCTGGTTCCTTTCTTCTGTGCTGGTAAGAGACAGGGGCTGGGGGGCAGACACCCTGTAGTCAGTCAGTCATGCAGTCAGGCAGGGGGGATGTCGGAGGCTCTCGGGGCGCTGGCAGCCCCCACGGGCAGCGGGCAGGACGCCCGCCATCTCCTCGGCCTCTCATCCCGTGCCAGGCGGCTCGCTCTCTGCCGTGCAGCCAGCAGCACTTCATCCCTACACTGCCCCTGGTGCCCCTGACCACCGCACCGCTCCCAGCACTGGACCCTCCTGCTACGCCACACACACACACACACACACACACACACACACACACACACACACACCACACACACACACACACACACACACACACACACACACACACACACACACACACACACAATGAGGTTTGTCATCCAGAGGTAGTGGCGCCGCAGGGGGTTGTGTGAAGTGCAGTGTGCTCGACGCAGCAATATGTCGGATTGTGATGGATTTTCAGATGATCCGCTGATCAATTGTAATCTTTTTTTTCACATTATTGTGGTTACTTGTATGTTGCTTACCCTTTCCTTTTCTCCCTCTGTTTCTCTCCTTTTCTCTTCATCTCTCTCTCTCTTTCTCTCTCTCTCTATCTCTTTCCCAGTAAACTGTTTACGGAGTTCATTCTGAAGGTCCCAGCAGGACGCCTTATGAAGCAGAAGCTGAACTGCATGATTGACATTGTTGACAGTGATCTCTTCACGCAGCACGGTATGTTATACACACACACACACACACGCACAACACCCAACCGCCTGGGTCTCTGTCCCAGCCCTGTGGTAAAGGTCATCTCTGAGGTGTGTAGGAATGCTGGTGGTTGTCATGGCTCAGGAGAGGAGGATGCCGTGCTAATCCCTTGTATCTGTGTGCAGCATGTGTCTGCTTATCTGTCTGCTATCTGGCCCTGCTCCCGCTCTCTTAATGCTGTTAACAGCCAGCTCCCTGCACTCTGTGTGTCTGACTCTCTACACTCACCCCCCCCCCCCCCGTGGCCCTCTCTTTTTACTTTCTTTCTTCTCTTTCTTTCTCATCACTCTTTCCTTCTACCAATCTTCACTTTCCCCTCCTTTTTCTCATCCTATCTATCTCTCTCTCTCTCTCTTTCTTCCTTTCTTCCTTTCTCTCACTGGTGATGGTGGGCTTGTGGTGAAATGCCACAGAGCAAGGGGGTTAGTCATACTGCTAGCTGCTTCGAAAGACCACACTGCCCAGAGGATTGGCATGGCTAGAGAAGGCCAGCATGCCGTGCCTGGCAGAGGTCTGTGCCACACAGATTAGCATGTGCCCATTGAGGGGGGTGAGAGCCTTGCTGTGGGCATGGCTAACCTCACATATGCTTTCTGTTGCTAGTTTGATGGCACAGTTGATTGGCAGGGCTCTCTCTCTCTCTCCCTTGCCCCCCCCCCTTCTCTCTCTCTCTCTTTTCTCTCCCTCCCTCCCTTCCTTTCTCATGCACACACACACACACACACACACACACACACACACACACACACACACACATGCTCTCCTAGTCTCTCTCCAGATTAAATGTCTATCCTCAGTTCTACATGGGCACAACTGGAGATTAATAACTGATGCATGCTGTTTGCATTTGCATAAGTATACGTGAACAGTGTGCTATTCCGCTCTGTAGACTAGTTTGTGTGCCTGACATGAGTTGATGGAACATAGAATCTATAAATAAGTCAGTTAGTGGAAGCTACTGTTTACATAAGCACACCTTCCTCGGCTTTTAAATCTGCTTACTGCTGCCAGCCTTCACACTCCCCTGGCCTGTTCGGAATATCGT
>NC_055980.1:3086878-3109378 GCF_018492685.1 Alosa sapidissima
CGTCTCATTGCTCACCTCTGCTCGTGGCGTGAGGGATGGTGTTTACAGGAAAGTTCCCACGCCATTCATCACGCACAGGCCCAGCCGCCTCATCCGCCACACGAGGGCATATCCGTCTGTGTCACATCCCTTGCCCGTGCGTGTCTCTCCATTCTTCATTTATTAATGCAAAGGGAAATGACAGTCATGGCGTTAGTCTCCGTGCTGACATATGGCTTGTACTGGGACAGGTGTCCGCTGTGACTTTCAGAAGCTCCACGTTTGTGCTTATGCAGTGGTACCCATCTTCCTTCCTCACAATCCCCACACACACACACACACACTCTCTCTCTCTCTCTCTCTCTCTCTCTCTCTCTCTCTCTCTCTCTCTCTCTCTCTCTCTCTCTCTCTCTCTCTCTCTCTGTCATAGAAACTCTAACTGCGTTGGTGTCCAGAGGCGAGCAGTAGGGGTGTGTGTGCAGGATGTTGATTCATTCCTCACGTGTTCATACAGTCCACTGTAATGGGAAAAATATCTCTTGCTGGCTTCTGCTTCTAATTAGAATGAATTTAGGTGGAATGCAGTGGATGCAATAATGTCAACCTGGCATCACACCTCTGTCCTCCATCACTCTTCCTTCTCTCCTCTCCTCTCCTCTTCCTTTCCTCACTCCCTCCATCTCTTGGCTGGATGGCGGTGGTCATCTGTGCACAGCGTGACCTCTCCAGGCCCCTGGGGGCCGATCGAAGCCTCCCAGTCGACGCACTCGGCCTGTAATTGAGGCAGTAGCTGTGCTCCCTGTCTGCTGTTTGGCCCCCAGGCGCCAGCTTTCATTTCAACTTCTGTGCAGTAGTCCACCACAGTCTGAGCCTTAATAAAAAATATGATAATTTGACGTTAGCCCTCGTGCCGCAGGTGTATTGCCCATGTATTTGCCTCTTTCACTCTCTCTCTCCCACTGTGTGTGTGTGTGTGTGTGTGTGTGTGTGTGTGTGTGTGTGTGTGTGTGTGTGTGTGTGTGTGCACATTTGCCACGTTCTACCTTGCAGCCTCTGTAGCTGTTCAGTCTTGCATTAAGAGCAAATGCTGACATAAATAGTGTTCTTTTTGAGTCATTATCACAACTAATATGACAACCTCATTGTATAATAAATTCCAGTAAACCATAACTTTATGTGCTTTAAGTCTTTTTGACAAAAGGGGCCGAGGGTCTGCTTATTTTTCATATAATACCATTAATCCACACATTATCCTGGATAATCCCTTTTAGGCTAAGTGTGGTTGGAACTGTAGCATGATGGGAGCCCTGCATAAGCACACCTCTGTGTTGACGGCAGCCAGAGTCAGTGGAATGGAATAGAACAGATCAAAGTTAAAGTGTATCTGAAGTGGCCCTGCCCTCTATACAAATGTCCTGCAATGTTCTCTTCGGAGGGGCTTCTCACAGGCGCCCTATGATGCTGCTGCACTGCTTTGCTGCTGCTGTGTGATCCATGCAGAAGGGTGTGTGTGTGTGTGTGTGGGGGGGGGGGGGGGGGGTGCAATTTGTGGTGGGCTGTGATGTGTGTAGTGTGTGCAATTTGCCAAATTGCTACAGGAACAAGAAACAATATTGAAATGTGTATTCAGATGTTACTCCAGAGTAACGTTGTTCCTCGTGTGTGTGTGTGTGTGTGTGTGTGTAGACTGTAGGGAAATCCTGCTGCCCCTGATGACCGATCAGCTGAAACTGCACCTGGAGCAGCATGAAGAGCTAGAGGCCTGCTGCCAACTCCTCAGCAACATCCTTGAGGTGCTCTACCGCACTGATGTGGTAAGTGAACACACACACACGCACACACACACACACACACACACACACACACACGTGTGGTTGTGCATAGTTTGTTTAATCATCTCAGAGCTCAAGCAGAGTTGTGTGATTGTGGATAGAGGAATATAACCTTCATTACTGCGGCTCTCCCCGTTTCTCTGTTTCCCTCTTCCTGTCTCCCCCAGTTAATCACTGCACTCCAGCATACATCACAAACAAATGATTATTTCATGGACACCATCTGAATAATGTAGCGTCTCATTGGCAAAGCCCCTTTTTTATTAAACAAGTTAAGGAAGGGCATAACAACACTCTGTATAAACACATACACACACACACACACACACACACACACACACACACACACACACACACACACACACACACACACACACACACACACACACATATTCCTCTGCTGAGGGTGATGTCTTGCAGTGTGGTCTGATAGGTGGGGTGCTCTGTGGGTTTTGTGCTCCTTCACGGCGTTGGGAGATGAAGGCCTCTTTGTAGTGATAACGAAAGTTGAATGACGTCGGATGCGCGTCATGAATGACGCACGGACACCTGCCATAACCAAACAAACACACACACACTCATAAACACACATTTTACCCAGTCGCACACACACACACACACACACACACACACACACACACACACAGCAGTATGCCAAAGCCTCCGCAGAGTATGTTGGAGCTTACTGAAATAGCAGTGTGAATAATTTAACGTCTGGCGAGAAGTGGTCCTGTGATGGTTTCCCACTACAGCACAGACTCTCTCTTTTTTACACACACACACACACACACACACACACACACACACACACACACACACACACACACACACACACACAGAGAGAGAGAGCTAGCGGCCAACTGTTGAACTGTGGAGAAACACCCAGCTCTTAGGGATATCTCCTAAGCTCTCAGAAAGTTCCCCACAGATAGACCAGCCTGAGTTCATACAGGCAGCAGAGAGAAGAGTTGTCTGTGTGCATACTGATTACCTCATTTGAAAGATTCTGCATTGATGCAGGACAATTTAGTAGATTATAAAAAATAGAATTAAATTTAAGCAACTAATTAATACTTCATAACTAATGAACTAATTGATGCATTACAATGCACTGGGCTACAACATAATTTGTATTTTGACATGGTTAAACTGTTGGATAATCTTTGGGGGAAAAAAGTTAGCTTTTGAAGTAGTTCTATAAAATATTGCATGCACATTGAATGACCATTATGAAAATGTGCTGTGTAAATATAATTGAACTTGAGCTTGAACTTGGGGGAAACAATTATGTTTAATGAAATGTGCAATGGTAAAATAGAGTTTAAATCTTAGAGTTTGTATTTATAACAAAATATGGACTTTAAGCATATTTTTAATCAAATCCTTAGTTTTTAAATCATAAGTGAATTGTGAAACCAGTGAAGATCTACGCCTGTGATACTGATAGTCAGAGCAACTAGTTTGAGCAACTGAACCATTTATAACTACAGTATATCACAGGATTGATCACAGCAAAATCACAAAATCCTCCAAAGATTATCTCCCATTAGTCTGTGGCGATCATTTTTTGTTGATCAAAACCTCCATGTTCTCGAATAGCTGGAAATATCACCCAGTGAAGGAAAAACAACAGATCTTGCAGAAGAAAAGAAAAGATTCATTAGTGTATTGGGAGAGTGTGGACAGACCAGGCCTGCACACTAATGCTCAATACTGTCATCGGCACTCTTTATTGTATTGAAGAAGAGAAATTGGTCCCCTGCTGGCTTGTTGTAAAACTTTGAGCAAACAGTGGCGCCTCAGGGGAAGAAAGCTGGTAATTAGCCATGGGTGTCCAGCTTGCCAGAGTCTCTGTGGCGCCGTGCTCAGTCTGTCTGCACTTTGGTGTCAATCTGCGGAGGAGCGATCAATAACAGAGCCACTTCTGGAACATCAGTGTGTTGAGCTGGTGTTTGTTTGTTTGATGTTGGTGTTGGTCTCTTTGAACCCCAGCCAACATGTCCTTTTGTGCCCGTGTCTGTGTTTGTCTGTGGACAAGTCTTTTTGGGCCTGTCTCTTAACACCCCGTTCACACTGCAAGTCTTAATGCTCAATTCGGAGATTTTGCTCAGATTTTTTTTTAAATTGGCTGTTCACATTATCTTTATGTGGCCTATATCAGATCCCAGTGTGAACTATTTGCGGTTTGGAACTGACCCGCATGGGCAAAAGAACAATGACATAACAATAACAATGACTTCAGCTAACTCCCGCGGCGCATAATTGTGACAAATGTTGATGTAGATTGACGTAAAAGTTGCATCATATGATCCCCTTGGTTGTTCACACTGCGGCCACATCGAAACAAATCAGACCTGGTTCTGATTCAGAACCACATATGGAAGTGGTCTAAATCTTATTTGAAAAAATCAGATCTGGGCAAGATTTGAGTGTTCACACACTACTTCTGAAGAAGTCTGACCTGGTCACTTGACCCCCCAAAAATCCGGGCCACTTTTGCCTGCAGTCTGAACGGGTCTACATTTGTATCTTTTGTCCTTCTTTGATTCCTAGTTGTGCGTATACCAGTATGTCCTCCACTAACCTAAATTGTTTTGTATGTGTGTGTGTCTCTGTCTGTCTGTCAGGGTCCAACTCAGTGGCATATCGAGGTCATTATGGAGAAGCTTCTGCGGACAGTCAACCGAACGGTCATCTCCTTGGGTCGAGATTCAGCACTCATAGTAAGCCACACTCTCATGTCTTTCTTCCTCTCTCTCTCTCTCTCTCCCTCTCTCTCTCTGTTTCAGCCATTAAATCCTGCAGTGACATGGTTGATCTTGCGGGCGGTTGCAGTAGGACGAGGCGAGCGCAGCAGCGTGGGTCACATGTTGCCACTCCTCACACTCTCAGATCTCTTTCTCTCGTTCAGCAGACATGAATTATTCCCCCATGTGAGCACACAGCCACACAAACACCCAGAAGAGAAAAAGCAGCATAGTTGGAAAACAACAGCATATTGTAATCAGTTGTACTCAGATCTTTGGCCACTGCTGTGATCTAGCATGAAGCAGAAAAAAAAGGCATTTGAATATCAGCCTCCCTATAATCACTATCAAAAAAAAAAAAAATCGCCAAGCGAAAAGCTCTTTAAAATGGAAGCAGTGAGTTGGAGTTAAAAGAGAGTAATTGATCTTTCAGGTCATGCCTTGTCTCCCTTTTGCCTCCAACCTCCCCGATGTTATGAGTGGGCCTGCAGTAGAAATGCATTCTGATACTGTGCAGAGGCTACATGCATCTCTGTCATCTCCGTCCTTGCAGTTTTTTATTCCAGGATAAACAAGCTCTGTCGCTTGTTTGCTTTAGTGCACTAGAGTCCATCTGCCCAAAGATACCTCTAATTCTATTTGCTGCTTAATGTAGTTAGGCCTCATGTTGGAGAGTGTCATATGAGATGAAAGCATTATGTCTGTTCAGGTTGTTGTACCTCTTATGTGACAGGCGGCTCGGCTGCTCCCTTGTTTATGGTTTTAATGTGCCCCCCCCCCCCCTCCGCACTCTCTGCCAAGCCAGCTGAAAGCACCCAGGCTTTGGGAGCGTCCTCTCAGTGTGAGAGTGCAGCCGCTTCAGAAGAATGGCTCTTTGGCCCCGCTATCGGCACGAGGGCTGGCCAGTCACTGTACGCCGTGTCCAGAGCTCTGTTGTCAGCTCCGTCATACTTTTGCATGGTCCGCTAACTTCCCACCTCCTTTGCATATGCCCATGCCCTCCACATTGACGCATTTATGAACGCCTGAGTCAGTGACCAGCTTGTCATAGTTGGCAGTAGCGTGTGTTTGTGTGTGTGTGAGTGCATGCATGATTTTGTGATTACGTGTGTGTGTGTTAGGATGTGTAGCTGTTTGTGATTCTGCTATGAGCCGTAGGCTGTCAGAGCGGTGCCTAGCTAATTAAGTGATCACAATGGCTGTGCTGAGCAGATACACGCTGCATGCGTTCACTCACATGGGGTCAGCCCCCTTCACGGAAAGCTGAGCAGAGATGCTTAAATAGTTCCCTCCTCTCTCTCTCTCTCTCTCTCTCTCTCTCTCTCTCTCTCTCTCTCTCTCCATCTATCTTATCCTCTTTCTTTCACACTTCTTTCCTTTCTTCTTGTTCAGTGAAAGCACCATGTCTTACTGCTCAATTGCATGAGCCGTCAATGTTTACAGCCTACCGGCAGCTTAGCATCATCCATGCAGAGCGTGTGTGCTGTGGTCGACATAATCACTCCATGCTGTGTGTGTGTGTAAAGGTGTGTGCACTTGTTTGCACTGGCCTTAGGGACATGTTTGTGTGTGTGCATGTGAGGTATGTACTCTGCAGCAGTGTGTAATGCTGTAAGGGCAGCAGCAGTCTCCCTGGCTGTGTTGTGTCCCCTGTCTCTCCCTGTGCAGGCAGAGTGTGCACTTTGGGATGGTTGGATCTATGGACTCTCAATGCTACTTTTAAGCTTTACATTAAAAGCCCTCCATGACTATTTCATGATCAATAAAATCGGCTTGAATTTTTAAAGGGTAGAAGCTAGAGAGAGAGAGAGAGAGAGAGAGAGAGAGAGAGAGAGAGAGAGAGAGAGATTTGTGGATGTTTATGTGTGGATGTGTGTCAAAAATATGTACTTGGGTATCCGTATGTGGGTACTGTGTGTCTCAATGCACCTTTGATTTTGAGTCAAAGTGTGCATCCCTTGTCATTCATTATATGTCAGTCTCTCCCACTCCCTCTCTCCCTCCCTTCCATCTCTCTCTCTCTCTCTCTCTCTCTCTCTCTCGCTCTCTGTGTGTGTTGCAGCATGCATGTTTGTGTGCTGTACTGCAGGACTATACTAAAGGAAGCCCTTCAGATCTCCTGACCTTGTTCCTGTCTGCATCAGCCGTACATTCAGATTTATGCATTAACTTTCCCCCCCCCCCTCTCTCTCTCCCTCTCTCTCTCTCTCTCTCCCCCTCTCTGGTGCCGTCAGCTGAATTCAGATGAGAGCGATCGCTGGAGTTCGTCGCAGCTTTGCAGTTGTTTTTATTTCTGCCTCTTTCCTCTCCTGTCACGAGTGCCGGGTCCTCCCTGTACACGCCTTGGTCTTCCTGCAGTCCTTCTCACATTCCCTCTCTGATCATTTACAGATGAACATGTCTCTGTGTGTAGATATTGCAGATTTACACCTGACTTCTCCATCTTGTTTGTCCACTGCAGTGGGTAGAGACATGATGCTGTGTGAACAGCATAAAGCTACTTCATGCTCGTGCTGACAGCACCAAGCAGCCAAGCTAGATAATAAGATGGTTTGTGTCATGTCTGAGATCTTTCTTTGTTTCTGCATGGTTCTCTGCAATGCGCTTCGCCCCTTAAGAACCTCTTACCTCTACTCTTCCAGAACCTCTCTGTGTTGTCAGTAATGATTTTTCTACTCAGTGTACTGCATATATATCTGTGTGTGTGTGTGTGTGTGTGTGTGTGTGTGTGTGTGTGTGTGTGTGTGTGTGTGTGTGTGTGTGTGTGTGTGTGTGTGTGTGTGTGTGTGTGTGTGAGAGATGCAGGGGGCAAGCTCACTACAGTATATTGATTGGCATCGAGGCCTGATGGGCAGTGGTCTCTCCCCTGCAGCACAGCCGTGTGCAGCCTCAGGTGCTGCAGGGTGGTTGCAGTAATGTTTGGCCAACATTCCCATATTCAAGTAGCACCCAGAGGCAGCCAGGCCTGGACTGGACTTTTGATGCGAGGACGACAGCTCGCATCATGATTGATTGAGCATATTTCAGCCGTCATTGCAGACGGTGTCTGAGCAGTTAAGACCTCGCCACTGATCAGCCCTGACTACTGATCAGACTGTGACATTTCTTAGCTGGGTAATACAAGACATGGCAGGTCTAACAACAGTGAAACACTGGCTGAAGTGTGTTTCTCAAACAGATACATACACATAGAAACACATAGAAATGTGCACATCACATTACCATTCAAAGTGTGTGTGTGTGTGTGTGTGTGTGTGTGAGAGAGAGAGAGAGCTCTGCAGTATACCATGAGAGAGGCTCAAGGTGTACTGTAGAGCATAGAACATCTCTTAAAGGACATTTTCTGCAGGAGTCCTCTAGCACGTAAGCAAGCATGGATTTTGTGATTCAGCCTTACTCCTCCCAGAATGGCTTCTCCCTCCTTCTGTTTGCACTCCAATCTCCTAGTCCAGTACGCCTTCTCTTAAACCCTCATGTCCCTGCCCCATAGATCCCTCTACAAAGCAGGGCTCAAATGCAGGTACCCCAAAGCTTTCACAAAAGCCTTTCCTTGTAACATCACAAGACCTTAAAACATCTTTTGATTTGCCCTTGCCAAGACTTGATCTGTGTTCCCCATGGGAAGCGTCTGGCCTGTTGATACGAGGGACACTTCTACGATTAAACCTGGAGGGAGCAGGAACAAAGGAAAGAAATGCATGTACAAAGCCTCGCCACGCACACTTATTGAGTCTTTTCAACCTCAAAGTATTGGGGCATTCAATTAGCTTGGGGAGGAATAATCGTGTTCTCTAAACCCTGTATTGTTGCTCTCCAAGAAACACACACACACACACACACACACACACCATGCTACTTCTGAAGGCACCTTAAGAATTTCTTTGTTCACTTGATTAAAACCTGGAACATTACAAAATAGCCTTCTGGAGGAATCGGTCACTATTTTCATCTTTTATTTTGTATATTAAATGCCTTTTTGTTTGTTGTTTTTTAAAAACAGTATAAAATACACAATATTGCACATAATAAATCAATTGCACTTCTTTAAGGTACAGAGAAACATCTATATCTGTCTTTTTTTACGCTACAGTAAAACTATTCCAGAATTGAAACCCTTGATATACAAGATAGGAGGTGATAAAGAATAAGATGGAGCCAACAGAAAGCAGAGGGCAGGCGGGTGGCCTGCAGGTCATCTGGAACTCCAACTGGACCCAGCTGTGTTGTATCTCCATGTCTGTGTTGTGGTGTTCATCTGGAGAGACTGGATCAGTATGCCCTTTTTTAACAACACTTTGGCATGGTTTCCTGTATGGGGCAGTGCTTTTTGGCTTTGTGTACTAGAACAGTATTCTCTGCTAGCTGTTGAGTTCAGTTGATCCCTATCAAACTACTCCTCTCTCGCTCTCTCACTCTGAAATGTCATTAGCCCTGTTGCGCTGTACAACATAGAAATCACCTCACATCAAACAAGCTAATTTCTTTCTGTAGTTTTCTAGCCATTGCTTTTACAAATCAACATGGGCTGCTAGGCTTTTGAAACAACAATTATAATATTAATCATATTATTAATAATTTTAGATTTCACATTTTATAAATTGCTACTTGTTATGTATTTGCTGGAAAAGCTAAAAAAAATCAGTGGATTTCAACTGGTCTGTAAAAAGCATGCAAGGCAGCAGCTTGCACACGGCACCAACATGAGCTTTTTTTTTTTTTTACTAACGGGACACAGTCATTCCTGATTCACCTGGTGTGTGTGTGTGTGTGTGTGTGTGTGGGTGTGTGGGTGTCTGGACAGCTGTTTGTGAACACACTGTGTGTGGTTTTGAATAGCAGGAAACTATAGCATCCCTGCAAGGACAGTCATGACCAGTCACTTCCTCTGGAGTGTAATGGTGGATGGTTGTCCATCGCACACTCTGCCCTGATGGTGGGAGAAGTTTTCTTTTTTCAGTGCACATTTTTTGTGTGTGTGTGTGAACGGACAGTGTGATGACTGACTAGCATAGCGTGTGCATGAGAGGTTGTTTACTGTGGGTTTAAATATTTAACATGGGCAAACCCTTTAGTTTAAATAATGTGTACATTTAAAGTCAACATTTCTTTGCCTAATGGCTTCAGATAAACAGATTATGAGAGTTGAGTGAATGTGAAATTAAGAATCGTATCAAAATCATTTGCTGTTACCAAATATGTAATCAATTTGACAGCAGCCTCACAGTCCAATAAATCTGATAAGTGAGATATAGTTTATATATGTTTATAGAAAAGCATGTCGTTTCGTAGATGCTTTAACAGATGAAACTAGAAAAATAAGTGTTCGTTGTGTATTCTGTATAGTTTCTTCTTTTCAAAGTCAGTGGATGAAGTGAAATGTACTAGAGATCCAGATCTACAAACTCCCATCAGTCAAAACCTCTTCTCCACCACTGTCTCAGGTTATCAAAATATAATCCACATCTGTCCTGATATTTGTGATGGCTCCTCCATTAGTCCTCTTCTTGTTCTGCAGAATGATCACTCTTCTTACCTTAGTCTTAAGGGACCATGTCTCTCAGCCACTCTGAAATTTGTGCTTTGTCATTATGCTGATATGCTGTTAGTGTAGATTATTCAAAAAAGAAAAATGAGACTGCTCTCTCCTTTCGATCAGCCATCTCCTGTTGCTTGTTTCCAATAAGAGAGTAATGAAATGTCCCATTCAAATGAAGCTCAAACAGTAATTAAAAGAGGTATTTGTAGCCTATAATTACCGAATTGTAAGTCCATAGGCATGAACCGCATGAGAAAAAAAAAAAGATCAAGTTAATCCAATTTTGCTTCTCACCTTGCTGATCTGCAAGTAAGTTGCCGTGGTGTAATTTCACGCTCAACATCAGGAAATTAGTTCAAAAATAAAATTCAATCCTTTTTGGGAACCGTGACCAAAAAAGCAAACAAATCAATTGTCAGCAACACTGTGACAGTCTCCCCCCCTCCGTCCTGCGCTCAGTGCAGCCCATGTCATTTGACCTCCAGGTGGAGAACTCCCGGGTGCGGACCGAGCAGAGTCGTGGGTCATTGGCTGTCAGAACCGCTGGTTCTAACTTCTTATTTGAAATATATTCATTTACTGTCTGGATCCAAGTGAAGAGTTGATGAGTGAGCGGGGCTTGGGGCCCAGGGGCCTCGTCCTCATGGAGGGCGTCGGGGTGGGTGCGGAGTGCTGGGTGGAGTCAGAGGAACCAGAGTTTCCAGCGCCCGTGCTTCTTGGCCTCGGCTTTGGCCTTGCGCTTGGGGGTGGAGGTGAACGCTTCGTGGCTGTAAGGCAGGGAGGGGAAGGGCGAGTCGTCGGTGGGGCACAGGCGCTTCATCAGCGGCTGCAGCTTGTCCTCCTGCTGCTTGAAGTCCAGCTCCACACTGCCAACACAAACACACACACACACACACACACACACACACACACACACACACATACACAGAAACACACACAGAAACATAGTGTCAAACACAAGCATGATGCCATCACATGTTGTCCACTACCACTCTGTGTTAAGACAACATACAGAAAGTGCAACTAATAACTGATTCAAGTAGAAACTTCTACTATTTTGATAGCACCATAGACACGTCATTCATTGTAATCTTTGGCAGCAAGAGAACTTTGTGAGCCTTGATGTATTATTCAGGCAGAAATGATGGATTCAGGTGGTGAACAGAGTTTTGCTCCGTGCTGCACTGCAGGAAAGAACAAGTAGAAAAGCCCAACCTGCCCGTTGGAGCCTACTGACGTAAGAGCTGGCCAGCCCTAATGTCTGAGCTGAATAGGATTTGCTCATAATTCATAGTCTGTCAGCACAACCTGGGTTTGTGCATCTCAGAGGAGAAATGTGTGGTGCAATGCTGTGAGAACATCTGTGTGTACATGTGCCAGTGTGTGTTTGAGAGAGAGTGTGTGTGTGTGTGTGCGTCTGTGTGTGGGTATTTTTATATCTGTCTCTTTCAGTCTTCCCAGGCGCACGCCATTGTGGCTGTGAGTCAGGCCTCATCGGGATCAGTGTGTTCCTGTGGGACCCATGGCCCCTGTGCCTGGGTGTGACCTCCAACACTCGGCTCTGGCCTCCGCTTGCACCCCCCCACCCCCACCCTGTCCTGACCTGTATCTTTCCCCCCGACTGAACAGGGCACACTCATTTGCCTTTATTACCCTCAAACGCCCCATCCGCGCCTCGTGTCACTCTGCCTGCATTGCATCAGCCGCTGCCCACTTTTAATCATGACTCGCATTTGGTTGGGTAAACAGGATTATTTTTAGTATAGGAAAAGGTCACCGTAGGTGGAAGCAATAACATTCAATTTACTGAGGCCCCGGTAATAGCCTGGTATTTAGAGCTATGAGACGCACAGTCACAGGTTAGCAGGAGGCTGCACTGTGGACCCGCCTCGTCTCCCATGGCATCCTTCAGTGCAGGACACCGGCCGGCCCGACTGCGAGATCAGCCGGCCGCTTGTCCCTCTAAGGTCAACTAAAGAGCAGCTCTTGGGTGGTTGCTTACAGCAAGTGGAGGTTGCAGCTCGTCCTTGTGTGAAGGACTTTTCCTCTCGGCCTGAATCGTAACGCTCAACACCCTTCATTCTCAATGGCAGTGTTGTCGGAATTGGTTCTGTTGTGAATTGTCACCAGTCAGAGCTCCATATGCCAGTAGCGATGTTGTTTACTATTGGGAGGCGGAGAATATGAAAAGGAAGTAGTAGCTTATACTAGTGCTTGCCGTTGTGATGCGTACTGTGCAGTGATGTTGGTAAGTGGGGTATGGAGTGGTGGAGGGGGGAGGTTTATCTCAGTGAGCCTTCATCCAAGGGTATGGTAATCTGTCGCCCACCACCTCACCGCCTGCTGCTGCCACGCTGAGCTAAATGCAGAGGTTAAAGCGCTTGGACCGGCGAGTGAGAAGAACTTAATCCACTAAAGCACTCTCCTGCCCACCCACTCTCCTTGGACTAAGGAGGCTGTGGTTCAAAGGGATACAGAGCTCTCTCCCTTCCTCGCTCACTCACTCTCTCTCTTGTTCATGCATTTTGACTGTGTGTGTGTGTGTGTGTGTGTGTGTGTGTGTGTGTGTGTGTGTGTATGTGCATGTGCCTGTGTGTGTGTGTGTGTGTGTGTGCGTGTGTGTGTGCTTGTGCATGTTTGTGCGTGTGTGGCCAGGCAAGCCGGGGTAAAGCCTGGATAGTATTATTCCAACCAAGGTCCAAGCTCTCAGGCTTTGGCTACAAAGCTGATTGGTTGATTAAGAGGAGACAGTGCAGCCATCTTA
This sequence comes from Alosa sapidissima, assembly GCF_018492685.1. Classification (NCBI taxonomy): domain Eukaryota; kingdom Metazoa; phylum Chordata; class Actinopteri; order Clupeiformes; family Clupeidae; genus Alosa; species Alosa sapidissima. Next base: position 3,099,737 of record NC_055980.1, read on the forward strand.
TCAGGCTTTCTTCAGGGCACTCATTCTAAACTCTAATGCTTTTGTCTGGGTCTGACCTTGTGAAGGAAGCGAGAAACTTAGATCTTGCCACTGACATATCTTTCTTTTTTCTTTTTAACAGCAGTTTCAGGTGAAAGGAATCTGGATACATTTTTAGTGCTTTATTCCTCTTAAATCCCCCAGCAATGAGAAGCCATGTATGTCAGCACTGAGAAGTTATTGAGAGCTGGAACCCCAAGGACTGATATTTGACTGCATTATACAGTGTGTGTTAGCTCAGCTCCCTAAGCATTAGAACAGTCTCATTCCTCTTCTGGAGTGTTGCAACATTACTAGTGTAGGTCCAGACTTTGAAGAAAACTAGACTAAGGAAAACTCAAATTTGCCTTTGAGCCTCACAGGTCTCTCAAATGTGTAGGCACACCGGTAATGGTTTTGTACACAGGGAGAACCAAGGTAATTTCTGGATTTTCATATCCTATTTTCAAACTTAAATGCACAGCAGGGTGACATCTGTGTGTGTGTGTCGGTGTGTATGTCTGTGTTTGCCAGAGAAGTGAATGTTTTGGGCTGGTATTGGACAGTCAGCACTTTTCAGCTCTGTGAGTCAGGACTTTACAAGAAGGCAGAGTGCACTGTGCCTATTAGCAAATGAATCACTCTGCAGAGCCGCGTAATTACAGCCTCATCAATCCAGCCCTGTTTGCCGCCCTGTTAGGGCCGCGGGCTTCATGTCAACTGCACAGGAGACACCCGTAGAGGAGCCAGTGTCCAATAACCTGGTCAAGAAAGCAAGGTGGCTGATAAAAAGCAGCATTGGACAAACCTCAGAAATGTGTTTCAATCTCAGTGTAGAGACACATTTAAAGGTACACTATGCAGGTTTTTTTAGCTTAATATGCAAGTTTTTTTTGCTTAATTTACCTTCATCTAACAGCTTCAGAGTCATTGGAATGGTTATATGACTTTTTTCGGGTTGAATGGTGGCCATCTTGCTTCCCCCTAGCGCCTGTGAGCGGAAAAAACACCTTTGCAACTGTGGGCCGGTGGCCGATGGCCTCAGTGTCAGGAAGTATAACGAGTGTAACGAATTGCTTTATTGCATTCAAATACACATGCAGGCACCGGCTAGAAAAAGGTAGCGATGGAGTTTCTCAGACATTAGTCATGACCGAGCCAGCGAAAAAGAAGCATAAACCGAGAAAACAGTAAGGAAATTGCCAATACTGCATAGTTTACCTTTAAAGGGAGGGTGGTACAAAACAATGTTTTGGGTTTTAAGAGGATGTGAAAAGTGTGGGTAGCTGTAAATATGGGTATGCACTATTTTGGGACTTGCATGTCATTGTAATAAAAAAATAAAACAGCAAGTATAGTTACTGAAAATTAGATTTCAATCTAATGCTAATAAAGAATTTCTAGGCTACCAAAGCTTTTCAAATGTACCTATACATTTAATTTAGGTAGGTATATTTGTGTTACCCTGTATATATCTGTAATTGTGTACATTTAATATAAATCTGAGTTTACAATATTTAATTGAAAATCTCAGTCACTTTATTGACAATGATGTTGCCCATACACTAGACAACTTTGAGTTTTATAGTCACAAACTATGATTTTGCAAAGAGGTCACTATTTAGAAGACTGCCACTAGATTCTTTCCAGTTATTCACCATTGTGCACCAGATATCAACACAAACTCAATGAGGCTTGAATAAACAACACATAACCTAATCATAGCCAGCATTGTTACATGTGCGACATCCCCAACCTGCAGTGTTGTGTATAATGACATCAAATGACCTCACGTTGTCACCATATGTGGGATTTTGTGAAGGTAAAGTGTTTAGATGTATAGAAGTAATTTTGGGCATTTCATTTGATTTCAATAGTTTCAATAATCCTGTATGACTGTACTGCTTCCTGTCTGGTCCTGGAGAGAGCTCACTTATTGTTTTTTCCATTTTTTTTATTGTTTTTTTTTTTATTGTTCATCCACATCACTATTTGCATGAGCCGAGACTGAAAGACTAACGTCAAGACAAGAAAAGCCCTTACACTAAACCGTTAAGATGACAGGAATGCACCACAACTGCAGTAAAACTCCCATAATTTCATTCCGACTTTAGAAATTAAGTCTCCAACCATGAAATTGCTTGAAAACCGCATGGTGTAAGCCCAGCATAAGATGTGCAATCAAAAGGCAACTCTTTTGCTCTGAGGAGGTTGGTGATAAGAAGAGGCAGGTAAATCTAGACAGACGAGTGGAGTCAAGCAAGCACAAGGTGCCAACGTGATGAATTTGTGCATATTGTCTTTCTTCAGTGAATATGCCACCCCTACCACAAGCACAGATAATACTGCGATGTTTCTGAAAGACACATGAAGTGACATCGCAGAAGCCTTTTGAATTATAAATGAAGCTTGCATGTCTTTTTCCTGAGGAAATGCAAAAGGGCTGTCTCACTGTGTAATAAGGAGTTCCTCAGTTATCCAAATTAACTTTGAATTGTGTTGGCCTCATTTCTCAGGTGCGTGTCCTCAGCGTTTTTAATTCATAGTGTCGTCCTATTGAAAGCACAGGACTAAACTCCAGGAGAGACACTGAATTGAGGCAGGAGCGCTTAACTGTGCAGAACACCTCCACGCTAGCTTTGATGGCGCTTATTCCCTGCTCAGAGACCTTTGTTTATTCAATCATTTCTGCCTGATGGCCAGGCGTCTTGCGTAACATAGCGGGCCGTGGCACTGGGTAGAGATGGAGAGGGACTCGGAGAGAGGGAGGGGGACTGCAAGAGAGAGGCTTGCTGTATTTGCCTGTTTCTAAGCTGTAATTAGTCACCAAAAGGCGTTGAAAAGCATGCATACCCCCCTGCCATTGTAGCTCTCCTTCTCACCACACAGCTTAGAGCAGCTTTTCCTCTTCAGTCGACACTCCATTCAGAGAGAGTGAGAGATGATTCCACCCCTCTCTGCCCTTTGAAATAAGCTTATTACTGCAGATATGCTCCGTCCCATCCTCTTGGCAACAATTTAATATCAGGGATGAACATGTGCTTGTAAGCGTTGTACAAAGCTTATGTTCACCACATATCCACCATAGGTGTCTCTTGCGCTTAATGTTAATTGCATTAGAGCACCCCCTACCACACACACACACACACACACACACACACACACACACACACACACACACCGCCTCTCTTTCTCACCACGTTGCCATAACTGGTTGTCCCTGCTTAGATACTGCTTTCTTTCATTTCATCCATGTTCTTTTCCTCCCCCCCCCCCCCCCCCCCCCCCCGGTCTGTGTTGGGGAAGACCAGTGGATGTCTCTGTTGAATTCCCAGTATAAATCATTCATCTCACAAGTGTCTCTCTGGTGGATCTCCTCACAGCTGTCACGGCTATTGTGAGCGCGCGCAGCCCGACAGTGTCCTCTGCTGATGGTGGGAATACTGCAGTGTTTTCATGTGTGAGGGGCTCATTAAAATGGAACATCTGCATGTTCTGAGCTACTGTAACGCACACATGTTCCATTCCCATGGCACCTCGGGGGCTCCGAGCCATCGTGTTGGACGCTCATGTTATATTTTTTACGCACACTGAAGTGTGTGTGTGTGTGTGTGTGTGTGTGTGTGTGTGTGTCCTACCGGCAGACTAATCTAACCCTACACAGGCAGACCTGCCAACCTGCACACATTTTGCGTAGCAACCACACAGTATCAAAGTACTCCGGTACGATTTTTTACTTAAAACTACAGTACATGAAAACAAGCAAACATCCAACTTCTCTGGAAAACTCCCTGGAGCGTGTGAATTAGAATCTCCCGCAGATCTATTTCATGCAAGGGTGCGAGAAAGTGACCAGTGAGAATGACAGACAGAGCTACACTATGGTAGTGATGTTGGAGGTGTGTAGCCCAGAACACTTCAGCTCTGTTCCAGCAGAGTCAGCTCTGGGAGCACACACACTCATTAGCAAAGGGACCGAGTGAGGAGATAATCATCTCCTCTCTGAAAGAAAGATTCAAAAGTCTCATAATGAAAGATTCATTATTCATTAGACTGGCACCTCTCTCTTATCACTCCTCAGCCCCTCACCGCCACCGTCACCGCACTGCTCACCACCATGCCCTGAATTACCTCCTTCATCAAGGTGGGGCTTGGACACACACACAACCACACACACACACAGCGTCATTTCACATGCTCATGCTCCCATTAGGATACATTCATCATCTGGTAAAGGTGCACTCCATGATCATAAGATCATACACTTTTGGTCAAATTAAGCCAAGTGCTCCTGACACTTCACTAGCTCTGTGTGTTGTTGGTACTAAAGATGGGAGCCATAAACAGTCCATAAACACTCCCACACAATCAGCACAGTGCCTCAGGATCACAGAAGGGAGAGGTGTGATTTGATGGCTGTTGGGCTCCAATATTAAGTTGGCACTCTGCGTGGCATTGATGTTGTGTGATACGGAGTGGTGCTGCTTTGAGGCAGGTCTAGTGATTTGTTTATTAATGTTGTCTTGATATCAGGTGAATATGAAAGCCCTGAACAGTTGATTTCTCCCATCATTATTTTGTCACTTGATCTGACAAGAACATATTTTATAGCTTTGATCGGTATGGTGTCTGAAAACACACACACCATATTCTTCTGAACCTGCCCCTCCTTTCTCCCCCCACACATTCCACCAGCCTCAGACTCCCAAGTATCTCAGTATCTATGGCAACCAGCTGCCACAGTCAAAAGCCAGGCTATAGTGTTCAGTGTGCAAAACATTACAGTAGGACAAAGCGAGGGATCGGCTATAAGGCAATAGCAGTGACTGGCCAGACAGCGCTTGAGTATCATTCATGAGCAGTGAAGTAATCAGCTCCGCTGGCTTTAGTTCTGCTTCATGGTAACTCAGTTTTGCAGAGGGAAATAAACAAGCAAACACTCACACAAACAAACAAACATTTCTCCTTCCCCTCGCTGGCTGTGGATAAAACTGTAGCTGTGCACTCCCAGAGCTTATGTGGGAGACATTTGTGTTTGTGTACGTTAGCTAGCTGCGCTAGCTCAAGCTTGATGCTTATCGTTGGATGCGACTGGTCTTTAATTATTCCCAGAAATGTTATCGGCTGGAAATGATCTTCAATTAATGAGTCATTAGACATGAGCTGCTGAGCTGCAGATCGGCCCAGTAGATGGGAAGGGACTCCTGTTTGTTTATCTGAGGAGCGGGCCAAGTCACAGACTAAACTTAATGAAATTATACTGTATTTTGGACTAATGGGATTGACAGCCTGACGTCGGAATTTGCCCTTTTTTTTAGCGACATTTTCTTCAGCTGAGATAAGCTGTGTGTGATTTTTGCTGTGAGGTCTAGTTAACAGCTAACATATCACCAGCTGCAAACCAAGCCCATACTTAAGAATTGATTCAGCTTTACTGATTATGCTGTACTGTGAGCTGAAATAAAGTGGTCATCTGAGATGGGTGAAAATGGTCCCTCTCTGGGCCAGCTGCCTGTCTGTACCTGGTGGTGCGGTCACCAGCCTTAGTCCACGTGTATTGTGTGCGGTGACTAAATTAGATTACATCCTTTCTGGATGAACAAAGGGCCAAGGAGGTGGTGCGGTTGAAAGCGGCCTCCTAAAATTCAGACACAGAGCCCTTTTTAAATCCGCTATCATGCCACCACTCTCTTTATGTGCCATTTGGTGTTCCTCTGGCCCAGATTATGGATCACCCTGGGAAAATGAAATGAAAGTGCAATCATCATTTCTGCCCCCTATTTCCCTTTCATGGACATCGCATTAAGCAATCTGGCTGTGCCCAGCCCTGTTATATTATTGCCATCTTTTGGAAATGGAGGGAAGGACTGAAGTAGGAAGGAGGGTGATTGAGAAAGTGAAAGTAAGATGGATGAACGGAACACTGACTTAGTGTTGGAGCGAAGGAAAGAGGAAGGCGGGAGGAGGAACGCGGGAGCGGAAAAGGCTGGTGCCGTGCGGGAAATGTGTCCCCTTATTTACCGGTGTGGCGTGTCGGCGAGTGAGCGAGGCCATTGATCTGAGCGCTGGTGCCCCTGGGCCAGGCCGGGGATATGAGGATACAGTAGCCCACCACCAGCACTGTGTGTGCTCAGCTCCAGCTCTTTGCTGAAGTGCATTACGATGATTTATGAGCACACACAGCCCAGGACTCGGTTTGATCAGTAAACGAGTTTGATAATAAACAGAGGGATGAGTGATTTACCACTGGCTTGTCTCCTCACACGCACGCACACACACACACACACACACACACACACACACACACACACACACAGGCAGAGATACGATACTCTGCAACGCATTTATGTAGATATAGGTCTCCTCACTCACTGTAGTGCTGCATACATACCTGCACTTATTCATTTGTATGCAGGCACATTTGCCCATAGACAAAATCACACATCCATACATTTGTATACTATATGCTGCCTGCTCAGCATCCACAGCCTATACTGATATCCAGCGACAGATCGTGGGTGAGCGCATGTGTGAAGATGAATGAGCTTGTAGGGACACCCATGCACTGAAGACGCATATTTTCATATTTACATATTTTCCTGTGTCTGTGCCTTTGATCACGAGCCAGGAAAAAAGATGTATTTCATTGTAAGCTGTTCTCTCCTTTCATATATCTTACTGTCAAAGTCTCCCTTTCTCACTCGCTTTTTTCACATATGCCTATATAAATGTACACACACACACACACACACACACACACACACACACACACACACACACACAGCGTTTGGATAGACCGGAGAGAGGTGGTTTTGGTGTATCTGTGTATAATTAGATTGCCTTTTTAATCCTTGCCCTCTGAATGAGGCTGCTAAATTGGATTCCATGTCCTGTGCTAGGAATACAGTGTACCATCTTATTTCCCTTGATGTCTGCTGCTGTTGTTTTTTTACAAATAGACACATGGCATGTGTCGTTTCCCAAACATCTCTTTGGACCCAAAGGCCGCTGCTGTTGTCAGGGCGATGTTGGCGAGGCTGTGTGCGTTGGCGTGAGGGCCAGAACAGCGCTGTGTCAGCTGTAGCAACACGCACCCGTTGCAGCCTCCCTCCGCCGCATCACACGGCCCATATGCTCTGCTAACGGCACGCAGATTTGCCATCCTCGGGGTCCCCTCTGTGTGTTCATCAATCCTGCTGCGCAGGTTGCGGGAGACGAAGGGATGTGACTTCTTCTCTTTCATTTGCTCTACTCTATCCCTTTTTTACTTTGTGAGTCTATCATGCTGGAGACACTCTGAGGGTGAGCTTGTCACTTTGATGGCTCTGCTCACTGCACACAATCTGAACCATTTGAACAAGTGATTTTATTTGTTTGGGTAATGGTTGTATATTGATATAGGTTTTGACCATCAATTTCTTCCCCTCACTCTCAATATGTGGTAGCAGCAGCAATATGTGGTGCGAATTCAGCGCTGTGAACATGCTTCTCACCTCCACCACCAGTGCTGCTACTGACAGACGGACAGACAGATGAGGGTGGGGGTGGGCAGGTGGGGGTGGGGGTATTAGTGTCTCACCCTTGGCCCTGCTGGTGCTGAGCAGCCAGTAGGAAGGCTGCTGTCTCTAAATAGACTTGCACCTCTGATGGAGTGATGAGCAGCAGAGACACAAAAAGAACTGTCAGGAGCATGTCAAGCCACCTGCACAGGCCCCTTCTGAGAAGCCATCCCTCTCCCTCCCTTTCAGTCATGCAGTGCTGGGAATGCTGCTAGCTTGTGCTAATTACATGTATGGCTATAAGGCAACTGAAAATGCTGCCTGTTCTTAGTAATTAGCCGATTAATGCTTTTGCTTTCACACAGGCGCTCTCGCTCTCCCTGGCACACACACTTCAAAATGTACACCGTACTTAGAAAGTCAGGACTGAGGGCAAGAATATGTTAAAAGCGCTCACTGCCATTGTACACCCTTAGCTGGGAACATCAAAGTTAGCCATGTCTGTTCACCTCTGAACACTCAGCTTTGCTTTCCGGCCCTGCAGATGTTGGCTCTTTGGTATGTGTGTTGTGTGAGCAAGTATGATGTACAGTTTAAACGCTTCCTTAGGTAAAGGATTTATGAGTCTGACTGGTTAGCTCAGAAGTTCTTTACTCGACTCCTTAATGTCGTCCGGAATGGAAAGATCCCTCTGGGACACCCTAATACCCATAAGCCCCAGGCTGAACGCACCCCAGAGACCCATCCATGTGGTCAGGAGAGGGAAATGGGTCCCTCTTTGCCCTGAGGGTGTGTGTGTGTGTGTGTGTGTGTGTGTGTGTGTGAGTGTGTGTGTGTGTGAGCTCCTCGACCAGCTTGTCCCACAACACAGACAGGGGTAGAGAGCGGTGTCTTCGTGCACTGCTTGAGGTGTTTGTGGCTGCACTGCTCTGGGAGGTCTGAGGCAGCCGTGTGTAGCTCAGTTAGCATATCTGATGGTGCAGAGCTCCATGCTCTCCCCTTTCCCTCTCCCTTGCGTGACTGCCTATCCAGCTTCACACTCTTAAATACTTCAGTTGCCCTTCTCTCTCTCTGTCTTTGTTTCACTCTCTCTCTTTCTCTCTCTCTCTCTCACACACACACACACACACAGAGCATCTTGGCAAACCTCAGCTGCAGCTCTGTGTGAAGTTGTTTTAACCCATGTTTTATGGAAGTGTTTGTGAGACATGGAGGCTCACTGTGACCTCAATAGCATCTGACTGTGAGTGGGGGAAAAGGTCTGCGCAGACAGCTCAGTACCATGACAAAGCAGTTTTTTTTTTTTCTGCTGCAACACTTAACAGAGACGAAAGAGCTTCAGGCATTTTGTTTCCTCATCAGCAGCTCTCCCATGCTCAGCTCACTGCTATCCAGTTCTGTTATATCCATGATCAGCTCATTCTCACTTTCGTGCTTTGAATTGCCCCATCAAGATGGCATGCATGTGTGTGTGTGTGTGTGTGTGTGTGCGTTTGAGTGTGTGTGTGTGAGTGTGCTATAGAGAGAGACAGAGCATGAGCGAGTATGTTGGAGCATTTGTGTGGATTTGCACATGCATCTCTCCTCATGGCTCACAGGCCACTCTGATGTCCCTTGTTCCGGCAGGCGCCCCACACTTGTCTTATCCCTGACCTCCCTTTTAGTGCTAGAGGACAACACGAGTTTGTGTGTTCCGGACAAAGAGGGGGGGGGGGGGGGGGTTCGAAAACAAAAGTAGCCACCAACCTGTAAATAATGCATGCGCTGTTCCGACACGTGTCGCAGTTGGCCGTGTCCTGTCCCGTTCGATAGGAGAGCCTGCGGGGAGATAAGAGGGGGAATGAGTAATTACGAGGCCTTGTTTAGCCGCTCCCTGCCCATTTGCTGCCTGTCTCGTCCGCTTCGTCATTCTTCATTATCTGGCCGACGCTAACGCCGCCCCCGCGCCCACCTCGCCTATATTCCCTCCATCACCGCCGCTGACGCCGGAGGACACAGATGACAGAGAGAGAGAGAGAGAGAGAGAGCGCGTGCTTAGCAGGTGGAGGAGGACAAAGAAGGAGGAGAGGATGGGGGGATGGAGACGGGAGATGCAATAATCTAGTTGTGGTGCCGAAGTGAGGAA